>NC_092236.1:30095282-30134897 GCF_036320965.1 Panulirus ornatus
ATTATTATATATATATATATATATATATATATATATATATATATATATATATATATATATATATATATATATATATATATATATATATATATATATATATATATATATATATATATATATATATATATATATATATATATATATATATATATATATATATATATATATATATATATATATATATATATATATATATATGGATTTGGCAGTGGATGGAACCATGGAAGGGGAAGTGAATCATAGGGTGAGGGACGGGGCGAAAGTTCTGGGAGCGTTGAAGAATGTGTGGAAGTCGAGAACATTATCTCGGAAAGCAAAAATGGGTATGTTTGAAGGAATAGTGGTTCCATCAATGTTGTATTGTTGCGAGGCGTGGGCTATGGATAGAGTTGTGCGTAGGAGGGTGGATGTGCTGGAAATGAGATGTGTGAGGACAATATGTGGTGTGAGGTGGTTTGATCGAGTAAGTAATGTAAGGGTAAGAGAGATGTGTGGAAATAAAAAGAGCGTGGCGAGAGAGCAGAAAAGGGTATTTTGAAATGGTTTGGGCACAGGGAGAGAATGGGTGAGGAAAGATTGACCAAGAGGATATATATATATATATATATATATATATATATATATATATATATATATATATATATATATATATATATATATATATATATATATATACATATATATATATATATATATATATATATATATATATATATATATATATATATATATATATATATATATATATATATATATATATATATATATATATATATATGTATATATATATATATATATATATATATATATATATATATATATATATATATATATATATATATATATATATATATATATATATATATATATATATATATATATATATATATATATATATATAAATATATATATACATATATATGTATATACATATATATACATATTCATATATTCTATTTCATCATTTTATTCAATTTTCGTTTGTTGGTGTCTCTTGCGTTAGCGAGGTACCGCAAGGAAACAAACGAAAGAATGGCCCAACCCACCCACATACAACTGTATATACATACACATCCACACACGCAAATATACATACCTATACATCTCAACGGATATATGTATATGTACCCACACAGACATATGCATATATACACATGTACATAATTCATACTGTCTGCCTGTATTCATTCCCATCGCCACCCCGCTACACATGAAATGACAACCCATCCACCTCATATGCACGAGGTAGCGCTAAGAAAAGACAACAAAGACCACATTCGCTAACACTCAGTGTCTAGCTATCATATAATAATGCCCCAAAACCACAGCTCCCTTCTCACATCCAGGCCCCACAGAAGTTTCCAGGGTTTACCACAGACGCTTCACATACCATGGTTCAATCCATTGACTGCACATCGACCTCGGTATACCACGTCGTTCCAATTCACTCTATTCCTTGCACGCCCTTCACCCTCCTGCATGTTCAGGCACAGATCACTCAAAATCTTTCTCACTCCAGCTTTCCAAATCCAGTTTGGTCTCCCACTTCTCTTCGTTCCCTCCTCCTCTGACAGATATATCCTCTTGGTCAATCTTTCCTCACTCATTCTCTCCACGTGACCAAACCATTTCAAAACACCCTCTTCTGCTCTCTCAACCACACTATCTTTATTACCAAACTTCTCTCTTACCCTTTCATTACTTACTAGAACAAACACCACATATTGTCGTCAAACATCTCATTTCCAGCACATCCACCCTCCTCCGCACAATTCTATCCACAGACCACGCCTCGCAACTATATAACAATGTTGGAACCACTATTCCTTCAAACGTACTCATTTTTGCTTTCTGAGACAATGTTCTCGACTTCCACACATTCTTCAAAGCTCCCAGAACTTTCGCCCCCTCCCCCACCCTCTGAATCACTTCCGCTTCCCTGGTTCCATCCGCTGCCAAGTCCACTCCCAGATATCTAAAACACTTCACCTCCTCCAGTTTTTCTCCTTCCAAACTTTCCTCCCAAATGACTTGTCCCTCAACCCTACTATACCTAATAACCTTGCTCTTATTCACATGTACTCTCATCTTTCTTCTTTCACATACTTTACGAAAATCAGTCACCAGCTTTTGCATTTTCTCACACGAATCAGCCACCAGCGCTTTATCATCAGCGAACAACAACTGACTCACCTCCCAAGCTCCCTTATCCATAACAGACTGCATGCATTCCCGTCTTTCCCAAACTCTTGCATTCACCTCCCTAACAACCCCATCCATAAACAAATTTAACAACCATGGAGACATCAGACACCCTTGCCGCAAACCTACATTTACTGAAAACCAATCACTTTCCTCTCTTCCTACACGTACACACGCCTTACATCCTCGATAAAAAATTTTTACTGCTTCTAACAACTTGCCTCCCACACCATATATTCTTAATACCTTCCACAGAGCATCTCTATCAACTCTATCATATGCCTTCTCCACATCCATAAATGCTACATACAAATCCATATTCTTTTCTAAGTATTTCACACATACATTCGTCAAAGCAAACACCGGATCTACTCTTATTCTACCACTTCTGAAACCACACTGCTCTTCCCCAATCTGATGCTCTGTACATGCCTTTACCCTCTCAATCAATACTCTCCCCTTAATTTCCCAAGAATACTCAACAGACTTATACCTCTGTAATTTGAGGATTCACTTTTATCCCCTGTGCCTTTGTACAATGGCACTATGCAAGCATTCTGCCAATCCTCAGGCACTTCACCATGAGTCATACATACATTTTACTCCTTCTTTCCACCTCCAATCTGGTCTCCCACTTCTCCTCGTTTCCTCCACTTCTGACAAACATATCCTCTTGGTCAATCTTTCCTCATATTTTTCCATTCTGTATTCAGTCTCTCCTGGTACTTATTCACACAAGTCTCCTTCCCAAGCTCATTCACTCTCACCACTCTCTTCTCCCCTATCCCCAGGAATGCTTCCGACGCATTCCTCACGTGTCGTAAAAGGCTACTAAAGGGGATGGGACCGTAGGGCTAGAACCCCTCCCCTTCTTTTATTGGAACTTTCTTAAAGGGAGAACAGAAGATGGAGTCACGCGGGGAGTGCTCATCCTCCTCGAAGGCTCAAATTGGGGTGTCTAAAGGTGTGTGGCTTAAACCAAGAGGAGAAAAAAGGAGAGATAGGAAGTATGTTTAAGGAAAGGAACCTGGATGTTTTGGCTCCTAGTGAAACGAAGCTCAAGGGTAAAGGGTAAGATTGGTTTGGGAATGTCTTGGGAGTAAAGTCAGGGGTCGGTGAGAGGACGAGAGCAAGGGAAGGAGTAGCAGTACTCCTGAAACAGGAGTGGTGGGAGTATGTGATAGAGTGTAAGAAAGTAGAATCTTGGTTGATATGGGTAAAACTCAAAGATGATGGAGAGAGATGGGTGATTATTGGTGCATATGCACCTGGGCATGAAAAGAAAGATCATGAGAGGCAAGAGTTTTGAGAGCAGCTGAATAAGTGTGTTAGTGGTTTTGATGCACAAGACCGGGTTATAGTGATGGGTGATTTGAATGCAAAGGTGAGTAATGTGGCAGTTGAGGGAATAATTGGTGTGCATGGGGTGTTCAGTGTTGTAAATGGAAATGATGAAGAGCTTGTAGATTTACGTGCTGAAGCAGGACTGGTGATTGGGAATACCTGGTTTAAAAACCAATTTATACATAAGTATATGTATGTAAGTAGGAGAGATGGCCAGAGAGCGTTATTGTTATGTGTTAATTGATAGGCGCGGGAAAGAGAGACTTTTGGATGTTAATGTGCTAAGAGGTGCAACTGGAAGGATATATCATCATTATTTTGTGGAGGCGAAGGTGAAGATTTGCAGGGGTTTTCAGAAAAAAAGAGAGAATTTTGTGGTGAAGAGAGTGGTGAGAGTAAGTGAGCTTGGGAAGGAGACTTGTGTGAGGAAGTACCAGGAGAGACTGAGTACAGAATGGAAAAAGGTGAGTACAAAGGAGGTAAGGGGAGTGGTTGAAGAATGGGATGTATTTAGGAAAGCAGTGATGGCTTGCGCAAAAGATGCTTGTGGCATGAGAAACGTTGGAGGTGGGTTGATTAGAAAGGGTTGTGAGTGGTAGAATGAAGAAGTAAGATTACTAATGAAAGAGAAGAGAGAGGCATTAGGACGATTTTTGCAGGGGAAGAATGCAAATAAGTGGGAGATGTATAAAAGAAAGAGGCAGGAGGTCAAGAGAAAGGTGGAAGAGGTGAAAAAGAGGGCAAATGAGAGTTGGGGTGAGAGAGTATCATTAGATTTTAGGGAGAATAAAAAGATGTTTTGGAAGGAGGTAAATAAACTGCGTAAGACAAGAGAGCAAATGGGAGCTTCAGTGAAGGGGTCTAATGGGGAGGTGATAGCAAGTAGTGGTGATGTGAGAAGGAGATGGAGTGAGTATTTTGTAGGTTTGTTGAATGTGTTTGATGATAGAGTGGCAGATATTGGGTGTTTGGGTCGAGGTGGTGTTCAAAGTGAGAGGGTTAGGGAAAGTGATTTGGTAAACAGAGAAGAGGTAGTAAAAGCTTTGCGGAAGACGAAAGTCGGCAAGGCAGCAGGTTTGGATGGTATTGCAGTGGAATTTATTAAAAAAAAGGGGGTGACTGTATTGTTGACTGGTTGGTAAGGTTATTTAATGTATGTATGACTCATGGTGAGGTGCCTGAGGATTGGCGGAATGCTTGCATAGTGCAATTGTACAAAGGCAAAGGGGATTAGAGTGAGTGCTCAAACTACAGAATTATAAGTTTGTTGAGTATTCCGGGGAAATTATATGGGAGGGTATTGATTGAGAGGGTAAAGGAATGTACAGAGCATCAGAATGGGGAGGAGCGGTGTGGTTCGGAAGTGGTGGGGGATGTGTGGATCAGGTGTTTGCTTTGAAGAATGTGTGTGAGAAATACTTAGGAAAGCAAATATATTTGTATGTAGCATTTATGGATCTGGAGAAGGCTATGATAGAATTGATATAGATGCTCTGTGGAAGGTATTAAGAATATATGGTGTGGGAGGCAAGTTGTTAGAAGCAGTAAAAAATTTTTTATCGAGGATGTAAGTCATGTGTTCGTGTAGGAAGAGAGGAAAGTGATTGGTTCTCAGTGAATGTAGGTTTGCGGCAGGGATGTAAGATGTCTCCATGGTTGTTTAATTTGCTTATGGATGGGGTTGGTAGGGAGGTGAATGCAAGAGTTTTGGAAAGAGGGGCATGTATGCAGTCTGTTGTGGATGAGAGAGCTTGGTAAGTGATTCAGTTGTTGTTCGCTGATGATACAGCGTTGGTGGCTGATTCATATGAGAAACTGCAGAAACTAGTGACTGAGTTAGGTAAAGTGTGTGAAAGAAGAAAATTAAGAGTAAATGTGAATAAGAGCAAGGTTATTAGGTACAGTAGGGTTAAGGGTCAAGTCAATTGGGAGGTAAGTTTGAATGGAGAAAAACTGGAGGAAGTAAAGTGTTTTAGCTATCTGGGAGTGGATCTGGCAGCGGATGGAACCATGGAAGCGGAAGTGAATCATAGGGTGGGGGAGGGGGCTAATATTCTTGGAGCCTTGAAGAATGTTTGGAAGTCGAGAACATTATCTCGGAAAGCAAAAATGGGTATGTTTGAAGGAATAGTGGTTACTACAATGTTGTATGGTTGCTAGGCGTGAGCTATGGATAGAGTTGTGCGCAGGAGGGTGGATGTGCTGGAAATGAGATATTTGAGGACAATATGTGGTGTGAGGTGGTTTGATCGAGTAAGTAATGTAAGGATAAGAGAAATCTGTTGAAATAAAGAGTGTGGTTGAGAGAGCAGCAGAGGGTGTTTTGAAATGGTTTGGTCACATGGAGAGAATGAGTGAGGAAAGATTGACCAAGAGGATATATGTATTCGAGATGGAGGGAACGAGGAGAAGTGGGAGACCAAATTGGAGGTGGAAAGACGGAGTGAAAAAGATTTTGTGTGATCTGGGCCTAAACATGTAGGTGGGTGAAAGGCGTTCAAGGAATAGAGTGACTTGGAACGGTGTTGTATACCGGGGTTGACGTGCTGTCAATGGATTGAACCAGGGCATATGAAGCGTCTGGTGTAAACCTTGGAAAGTGCTGTAGTGCCTGGATGTGGAAAGGGAGCTGTGGTTTCGTTGCATTATTACATGACAGCTAGAGACTGAGTGTGAACGAATGTGGCCTTTGTTGTCTTTTACTAGCGCTATCTCACACACATGAGGGGGGAGGGGGTTGTTTGGGATATTCCAAGTGTGGCGAGGTGGCGATGGGAATGAATAAAGGTAGACAATATGAATTTTGTATATGTGTTTCTATGGGTATGTCTGTGTTTGTGTATGTATATGTGTACAATGAGATGTATAGGTATGTATATTTGCGGTTGTGGACGTGCATGTATATACATGTGTATGTGGGTGGGTTGGGCCATTCTTTCGTCTGCTTCCTTGCGCTACTTCGCTAACTCGGGAGACAGCGACAAAGGAAAATAAAAATGAATAGATAATATATATATATATATATATATATATATATATATATATATATATATATATATATATATATATATATATATATATATATATATATATATATATATATATATATATATATATATATATATATATATATATATATATATATATATATATATATATATATATATATATATATATATATATATATATATATATATATATATATATATATATATATATATATATATATATATATATATATATATATATATATATATATATATATATATATATATATATATATATATATATATATATATATATATATATATATATATATATATATATATATATATATATATATATATATATATATATATATATATATATATATATATATATATATATATATATATATATATATATATATATATATATATGGGTAAAAGTGAAAGTTGGTGGAGAGAGATGGGTGATTATTGGTGCATATGCACCTGGGCATGAAAAGAAAGATCATGAGAGGCAAGTGTTTTGGGAACAGCTGAATGAGTGTGTTAGTGGTTTTCATGCAAAAGACCGGGTTATAGTGATGGGTGATTTGAATGCCAAGGTGAGTAATGTGGAAGTTGAGGGAATAATTGCTATACGTGGAGTGTTCAGTGTTGTAAATGGAAATAGGTGAAGAGCTTGTAGATTTATGTGCTGAAAAAGGACTGGTGATTGGAAATACCTCGTTTAAAAAACGATATATACATAAGTATACATATGTAAACAGGAGAGATGGCCAGAGAGCGTTATTGGATTACGTGTTAATTGATAGACGCTTGAAAGAGAGACTTTTGGATGTTAATGTTCTTAGAGGTGCAACTGGAGGGATGTCTGATCATTATCTTGTGGAGGCTAAGGTGAAGATTTGTGTGGGTTTTCAGAAAAGAAGCGAGAATGTTGGGGTGAAGAGAGTGGTGAGAGTAAGTGAGCTTGGGAAGGAGACTTGTGTGAGGAAGTACCAGGAGAGACTGAGTACAGAATGGAAAAAGGTGAGAACAAAGGAGGTAAGGGGAGTGGGGGAGGAATGGGATGTATTTAGGGAAGCAGTGATGGCTTGCGCGAAAGTTGCGTGTGGCATGAGAAGCGTGGGAGATGGGTTGATTAGAAAAGGTAGTGAGTGGTGGGATGAAGAAGTAAGATTATTAGTGAAAGACAAGAGAGAGACATTTGGACGATTTTTGCAGAGAAAAAAATGCAAATGAGTGGGAGAGGTATAAAAAGAAAGAGGCAGGAGGTCAAGAGAAAGGTGCAAGAGGTGAAAAAGAGGGCAAATGAATGTTGGGGTGAGAGAGTATCATTAAATTTCAGGGAGATTAAAAGATGTTTTGGAAGGAGGTAAATAAAGTGCGTTAGACATGGGAGCAAATGGGAACTTCAGTGAAGGGGGCTAATGGGGAGGTGATAACAAGTAGTGGTGATGTGAGAAGGAGATGGAGTGAGTATTTTGAAGGTTTGTTGAATGTGTTTGATGATAGAGTGGCAGATATAGGGTGTTTTGGTCGAGGTGGTGTGCAAAGTGAGAGGGTTAGGGAAAATGATTTGGTAAATAGAGAAGAGGTAGTAAAAGCTTTACGTAAGATGAAAGCCGGCAAGGCAGCAGGTTTGGATGGTATTGCAGTGGAATTTATTAAAAAAGGTGGTGACTGTATAGTTGACTGGTTTATAAGGTTATCTAATGTATGTATGATTCATGGTGAAGTGCCTGAGGATTGGCGGAATGCGTGCATAGTGCCATTGTACAAAGGCAAAGGGAATAAGAGTGAGTGCTCAAATTACAGAGGTATAAGTTTGTTGAGTATTCCTGGTAAATTATATGGGAGGGTATTGATTGAGAGGGTGAAGGCACGTACAGAGCATCAGATTGGGGAAGAGCAGTGTGGTTTCAGAAGTGGTAGATGATGTGTGGATCAGGTGTTTGCTTTGAAGAATGTATGTGAGAAATACTTAGGAAAACAAATGGATTTGTATGTAGCATTTTTGGATCTGGAGAAGGCATATGATAAAGTTGATAGAGATGCTCTGTGGAAGGTTTTAAGAATATATGGTGTGGGAGGCTAGTTGTTAGAAGCAGTGAAAAGTTTTTATCGAGGATGTAAGGCATGTGTACGTGTAGGAATAGAGGAAAGTGATTGGTTCTTAGTGAATATAGGTTTGCGGCAGGGGTGTGTGATGTCTCCATGGTTGTTTGATTTGTTTATGGATGGGGTTGTTAGGGAGGTGAATGCAAGAGTTTTGGAAAGGGGCTAAGTATGCAGTCAGTTGTGGATGAGAGAGCTTGAGAAGTGAGTCAGTTGTTGTTCGCCGATGATACAGCGCTGGTGGCTGATTCATGTGAGAAACTGCGGAAGCTGGTGACTGAGTTTGGTAAAGTGTGTGGAAGAAGAAAGTTAAGAGTAAATGTGAATAAGATCAAGGTTATTAGGTACAGTAGGGTTGAGGGTCAAGTCAATTGGGAGGTAAGTTTGAATGGAGAAAAACTGAAGGAAGTAAAGTGTTTTAGATATCTGGGAGTTGATCTGGCAGCGGATGGAACCATAGAAGCGGAAGTGAATCATAGGGTGCGGGAGGGGGCGAAAATTCTGGGAGCATTGAAGAATGTTTGGAAGTCGAGACCATTACATCGGAAAGCAAAAATGAGTATGTTTGAAGGAATAGTGGTTCCAACAATGTTGTATGGTTGTGAGGCGTGGGCTATGGATAGAGTTGTGCGCAGGAGGGTGTATGTGCTGGAAATGAGATGTTTGAGGACAATGTGTGGTGTGAGGTGGTTTGATCGAGTAAGTAATGTATGGGTAAGAGAGATGTGTGGAAATATAAAGAGTGTGGTTGAGAGAGTAGAAGAGGGTGTTTTGAAATGGTTTGGTCACATGGAGAGAATGAGTGAGGAAAGACTGACCAAGAGGATATATGTGTCAGAGGTGGAGGGAACGACGAGAAGTGGGAGACCAAATTTTAGGTGGAAAGATGGAGTGAAAAAGATTTTAAGTGATCTGTGCCTAAACATGCAGGAGGGTGAAAGGCGTGCAAGGAATAGAGTGAATTGGAACGATGTGGTATACCGGGGGTCGACGTGCTGTCAATGGATTGAACCAGGGCATGTGAAGCGTCTGGGGTAAACCATGGAAAGCTGTGTGGGGCCTGTATGTGAAAAGGAAGCTGTGGTTTCGGTGCATTATTACATGACAGCTAGAGACTGAGTGTGAACGAATGAGGCCTTTGGTGTCTTTTCCTAGCGCTACCTCGCACACATTAGGGGGGAGGGGGTTGTTATTCCATGTGTGGCGGGGTGGCGATGGGAGCAAATAAAGGCAGACAGTATGAATTATGTGCATGTGTATATATATATATATATATATATATATATATATATATATATATATATATATATATATATATATATATATATATATATATATATATATATATATATATATATATATATATATATATATATATATATATATTTGGGAGACCAAATTGGAGGTGGAAAGATGGAGTGAAAAAGATTTTGTGTGATCGGGGCCTGAACATGCAGGAGGGTGAAAGGAGGGCAAGGAATAGAGTGAATTGGATCGATGTGGTATACCGGGGTTGACGTGCTGACAGTGGATTGAATCAGGGCATGTGAAGCGTCTGGGGTAAACCATGGAAAGCTGTGTAGGTATGTATATTTGCGTGTGTGGACGTGTATGTATATACATGTGTATGGGGGTGGCTTGGGCCATTTCTTTCGTCTGTTTCCTTGCGCTACCTCGCAAACGCGGGAGACAGCGACAAAGCAAAAAAAAAAAAAAAAAAAATATATATATATATATATATATATATATATATATATATATATATATATATATATATATATATATATATATATATATATATGTGTGTGTGTGTGTACATTGAGATGTATAGGTATGTATATTTGTGTGTATGGACGTGTATATATATACATGTGTATGTGGGCGGGTTGGGCCATTCTTTCGTCTGTTTCCTTGCGCTACCTCGCTAACGCGGGAGACAGCGACAAAGCAAAATAAATAAATACATAAATATATATATATCTAGAGAGAGAGTGATTGTGAAAGGGAGATTGTTGTACTATCCTCACACTATAAAATGTATCACGAGTAATGAAATGTACCACTGTATACTTACGAAGAATTACACAGATATGTCATTGATTATGGTCCTACTTGTGTAGTCTTTGAGGAAAATTAAGCATGTCTAGAACATAAGTAAGAAAGTGAAAAATGTTGACTTGGAGTAAATTTTCAGTGAAATATCTCTTACTTTTTCTCATGTCGGAGACTCAAGTTTTGGAGAAAAGCCCACATACAAACAGGCCTCATTGAAAATATGGAGTGATAGATAAAAGGGGAAAAAAAAATAGACAAGGGAAGCATTTTCGAATTTTGGAGGAAATGAAAAGCCTAGTTTTTGAAGGTTGCAACCCAAAGTTATTGTTAGACACATGAGCTGGTAGAGAGTTCCAAAGCTTCGAAGTGTGGAAATAGAAATGTTATCATGATTGCTTTTCCTTGATTTGGCAACAGCCACTCAGTAATCATTTGACACAGCATCTTGCCGAGTATTGAGTCGTCTACCTAGTGGCAAGGGCACAGAAACAGCCAGCCTTCTGAAGAATATACCAAAATGATAGATATCTCTGAGGTTAAGTGGGTTAAGGGCAGTTGGGTCAAGTTTAGAAAATAGCCTCGAAGATTGATAGGTCGGACAGCTTTCGACCCAGCTTTGTTAAATAAGGTTGCAGGTGTAGAGCCACCCTATATGTGAGAGCAGTGCTCCATACAAGGACGGATCAATCGTTTGTATAAACGGAACAACTGTTTGGAAGAAACGAAATTTCGTCATCTAGACAAGACTCCCAGTTTCTTGGAGGCAGGCTCAGCTATTTCCATAGGGTGTGGTATCCAAAATATACTGGATATTACAGAAATATCAAGTATGTTCATTGAGATGAGAGTTGGATTTACAGAACCATCGAAGGAGAGAGAGAAGTTGTGAGGAGTTTTTGATGGAAAGATGGGAAGAAGCTTTGCCATGTAGGAATTAACCCTTATCAGAATTCGTCTACTTCACTGAGATATCCTGTCCAAATTTGAGTTTTATGATGAAGTTGTGTCGAGAAGGAATGCAGATCGATTGAAAGGAGCATAATTCTGGGATGTGGAGGACTGCAAAGTTGATTTGTCAGCGTATGAGTGCATTTGGTTATTTGTAGAAGAAAGGAAATCGTTAATGAAATGGAGGAAAGGTGTGGAAGTTGGGGAAGAGCCTTGAGGAACTCAACTAATAATGGAGAAAGGAGGAGAAGCTGATCCATCAACAGCCTCGAAGATAGATCGGCCAGAGAGGAAGCTATATATAAAGGAGTAAAGTAAAGAAGAGACGCCAAAAGAGGGTAGCTTCGAGATGAGATCATGATACCACACTGCGTCAAAAGCTTTGCATGTATCAATGGCCTCTACGCACGATTCCTAAAAGTCTTTCATGGATGATGACCAGATATTATTTAGTTAGGAAGAATATCACCAGTGGATCTCGTCTTACAGGAAGCCACACTAGTGATCAGAAAGAAGGCTGTGAGGTTTAAGATGTCTGAGGATATGGGAGTTGTGGAGGGATTCAAGGACCGGAAATGGTAGGTGTCAAAGTAACAAAAAGAGAGTTCGAGGGGTTCGAAGGGTCTCTTCTTCTTAGGGATTGAATGTACCACCGCATGCTCTCAAGAAGAAATAAAGGTTCTTGTTTTTAAACAGAAGCGGAACAGACGAGCAACCACACTTTTCCGGCACACGGGGATGTAGTGTAGATGCATTTGTTGAGGGTGTGGTGGATAGGAGTTTGTTAAGAAAGTAGTGGAGAGGTGTTTGTCGATGGCGTAGGAAAATCTTTTTGTTGAGGGTGTAGTGGAGAGGCTTTTGTCGAGGGTGGAGTGAAGAGGCGTTTGTTGAGGAATGTGTCATACATATTTTCTCCAATTCATTTGTGTTCAGGAAGATCCTAATATTCTCTCTCTCTCTCTCTCTCTCTCTCTCTCTCTCTCTCTCTCTCTCTCTCTCTCTCTCTCTCTCTCTCTCTCTCTCTCTCTCTCTCTCTCTCTCTCTCTCTCTCTCTCTCTCTCTCTCTCTCTCTCTCTCTCTCTCTCTCTCTCTCTCTCTCTCTCTCTCTCTCTCTCTCTCTCTGTGCCTTAGTGATGAATCTCATTCTTATGTTAATAGTTTTCTTAATTAACGTTTTCTATAAAAGATGTCGAAGTTTAATTAAGTGTCCCCTGCCGAGCATTTTATATCTCCACTTTTCAGAAAAGTTTTGGGATGGCGAACCTGAAAAATACGCCAACGGAGGACTGGCCCACCAGAATCATCGATATTAAAAAAGTTACGGTTCCTCAGAAGTGTGGAATATATTCTAAAATCTATATAAGGATTTTGTTTTCACACGTCAAAACTCTCTCTCGCTTACTTCTGATAAGATGAATGGTATTTCCTTGCTGTTTTTCTTGTATAAGCAACATACTGGTTCAATCTGTAAGAACTATTCACGTCCATTCATATCCAATACAGTATTGATAAGTAACCCTGATGGTGATCTCAGCTGAATCATACTAACCCCAGCGGAATAACACCTTTGTAATTCGACCATATCCCTCGTATATAATATCTTTTTCTTTATCTGAGAATTCGTAAATAATAAGGGTCGCAGCACATTAATCACTTTGCTTACTACAAAACCTCATTTCCTAAATCATGATTGTCACCTATACTAGTCCAACATTCACCACTCTACATATTTTATCAAAAAGCTTCATTCCTTGTGTCATCATGATGGTCACCATTCTAATCCACCATCCATCACCCTGCTTATCTTCTTATTACAGAAAGTTGTTGCGGTTGATCATTCAGGAAAAAGAGACTGAGTTGCAGTACATTTTCATCATTCATAGAGCACTTAGTGTCAGCTAATTCTTTCTTGACAGGTCAGTTCTTCAGTCACAGTTGCCCACTGCACATCCCTTGATCCACCTGCAGCCTCACAGGTGGCAGTATGACGGGTTCCACTTCGGCCAACTGAAAATGCCTCTCCATCCAGCACCCTTTGTCCACGATATGTGCCTTACCAAAATGAAGGAGAAGATGTGTCCTGATTAGCTATTAAGGCGTTGCTGTTAGGAAAAATGCTACGTAGATTTATGTGTGAGGCATTTGAGAGGAAGAAATAAGGTAATGATGTAAAAGAATGCATCAGAATTTATTACGTGGGTAAGTTAAAAGTGTATAAATGTTTCACAGTAGTGGAGTGTCAGGATGATGTATGACAGAGTGTGATGGCTAGAAACAGTGTTAAGATGTTTAGTTGAGAAAATGTATGCATTGGTTTATGTTATTAGTAGAACTTGTTAATGCAGAAAAGAGGATATTCCATTGACTTACTTGATTTAGAGCTTAATATACCTGACATCACTCCTTACGACTTGGCAACGTCTTGAAGCAAAGGGCGACGGATCAAGGGCCAGATGTTCACTCGCTCATGTAGACTCCTCATTTCTATGTCTCCGGGACTTGTCGAGGTGACTTTTGAAGGCATTTTTACAGTCAGCTGTTAATGCTGCATGAAGAGGTCATTCCAATGATCAATAACTCTGCGAATTCTTTTTTCCTAAAATCCAGCCGTACATGATACTTAGACAGTTTATATCGATGTCCTCTTGTCGCAGCTTTCTTCATGGTGAAGATTACTTCTGGGTCAGGTTTCGCGTGACCCCTTACAATCCTCAACACTTATGCAAGGTCAGCTCGAAGAAGTCTAATCTCCAATGCTGCTAGATTATGCCTTTTGAGACTTGATCATTCTCCATGGTTTTGAGCTCAGTCATCCTTTTACTCTATCTCCTTTCCACTTTCTCAAGTAGATCAGAATCCTTCTGTATGTGCGGCCTCCAGTCTTGCATGTAATAGTCTACGTGAGGTCTCATTAAGGAATACTACAACTATAACATGATATCTTTCCCTTTATAGACAAAGTCCTCTTAGATCATACTCAAGACTTGATTAGCTTTCTTAGCGGCAACTATACACTGCTCCTTCATTTTTAAGTAGTAATGGATGAATACAACATGACCTTTTCTACTCAGACCAGACACTGTGAGACTGTTACCAAGGTAATAATCATGATGTGGGTTATTGTGTTCCACATGTATCACATGACACATTCCTGGGGTGAATAACATTTGCCAATCAATGGGCGAGTCAAACATGATTTTTAAGTCTTTTTATAAGCATAGAGTATCATTCTATTAAATCTACTCTGCTGAGCAAATTAGTGTCATCCTTTGCACCTCCCTGGTGTAGCGGAAATTTGTTCCTGACCGTGACGCATTCACGGTCAGCCCAGGGTCAAGCGCATAGGTTCAAATAATTTTTTTTTATGCTAGTTCAGACAGCAAGGAGAGCTGAGAACCTAAGAAAAAGAAGGGAGGCAGGAGAAAATATTTCCTCTAAGGCTCAGTCCATTTTTCTTAACGCTACCTTGCAAACGCGGGAAATGGCAAATATCTACACATGTATAAAAATAAACACCTACACACGCACATATAAACACCAATACATTTCAACTTATATACACATATACATAAAAAGACATATATATATATATATATATATATATATATATATATATATATATATATATATATATATATATATATATATATATATATATATATATATATATATATATATATATATATATATATATATATATATATATATACATATATATGTATATATATATATACATATATATATATATGATAGAGTTGATAGAGATGCTCTGTGGAAGGTATTAAGAATATATGGTGTGGGAGGCAAGTTGTTAGAAGCAGTGAAAAGTTTTTATCGAGGATGTAAGGCATGTGTACGTGTAGGAAGAGAGGAAAGTGATTGGTTCTCAGTGAATGTAGGTTTGCGGCAGGGGTGTGTGATGTCTCCATGGTTGTTTAATTTGTTTATGGATGGGGTTGTTAGGGAGGTGAATGCAAGAGTTTTGGAAAGAGGGGCAAGTATGAAGTCTGTTGGGGATGAGAGAGCTTGGGAAGTGAGTCAGTTGTTATTCGCTGATGATACAGCGCTGGTGGCTGATTCATGTGAGAAACTGCAGAAGCTGGTGACTGAGTTTGGTAAAGTGTGTGAAAGAAGAAAGTTAAGAGTAAATGTGAATAAGAGCAAGGTTATTAGGTACAGTAGGGTTGAGGGTCAAGTCAATTGGGAGGTGAGTTTGAATGGAGAAAAACTGGAGGAAGTGAAGTGTTTTAGATATCTGGGAGTGGATCTGGCAGTGGATGGAACCATGGAAGCGGAAGTGGATCATAGGGTGGGGGAGGGGGCGAAAATTCTGGGAGCCTTGAAGAATGTGTGGAAGTCGAGAACATTATCTCGGAAAGCAAAAATGGGTATGTTTGAAGGAATAGTGGTTCCAACAATGTTGTATGGTTGCGAGGCGTGGGCTATGGATAGAGTTGTGCGCAGGAGGATGGATGTGCTAGAAATGAAATGTTTGAGGACAATGTGTGGTGTGAGGTGGTTTGATCGCGTAAGTAACGTAAGGGTAAGAGAGATGTGTGGAAATAAAAAGAGCGTGGTTGAGAGAGCAGAAGAGGGTGTTTTGAAATGGTTTGGGCACATGGAGAGAATGAGTGAGGAAAGATTGACCAAGAGGATATATGTGTCGGAGGTGGAGGGAACTAGGAGAAGAGGGACACCAAATTGGAGGTGGAAAGATGGAGTGAAAAAGATTTTGTGTGATCGGGGCCTGAACATGCAGGAGGGTGAAAGGAGGGCAAGGAATAGAGTGAATTGGAGCGATGTGGTATACCGGGGTTGACGTGCTGTCAGTGGATTGAATCAAGGCATGTGAAGCGTCTTGGGTAAACCATGGAAAGCTGTGTAGGTATGTATATTTGCGTGTGTGGACGTATGTATATACATGTGTATGGGGGTGGGTTGGGCCATTTCTTTCGTCTGTTTCCTTGCGCTACCTCGCAAACGCGGGAGACAGCGACAAAGCAAAAAAAAAAAAATATATATATATATATATATATATATATATATATATATATCATATCTTTTTTATTTTGCTTTGTCGCTGTCTCCCGTGTTAGCGAGGTAGCGCAAAGAAAAAGACGAAAGAATGGCCCAACCCACCCACATACACATGTATATACATACACGTCCACACACACAAATAAACATACCTATACATCTCAACGAATACATATATATATATTTGTATATATATATATATATATATATATATATATATATATATATATATATATATAATATATATATATATATATATATATATATATATATATATATATATATATATATATATATATATATATATATATATATATAATTGTGTATATATATATGTATATATATATATATATATATATATATATATATATATATATATATATATATATATATATATATATATATATATATATATATATATATATATATATATATATATATATATATATATATATATATAATATATATATATATATATATATACACAATTGTTGCATATATACACATGTACATAATTCATACTCTCTGTCTTTATTCATTCCCATAGTCACCAAGCCATATATGCAATAACAACCCCCTCCCCCTCAGTTGTACGAGGTAGCGGAAGGAATGACAACAAAGTCCACATTCGTTCACACTCAGTATCTAGCTGTCATGTTATAATGCACCGACAACACATCTACCTTTCCACATCCAGGCCCCACAGATTTTTCCATGGTTTACCCCAGAAGCTTCACATGCCCTGGTTCAATCCATTGACAGGACTTCGACCTCGGTATACCACATCTTTACTATTCACTCTATTCCTTGCACGCCTTTCACCCTCCTGCATGTTTAGGCCTAGATCACTTAGAATTTTTTTCACTCCATCTTTTCACATCCAATTTGATCTTCCACTTCTCCTTGTTCGCTCCACCTCTGACACATATATCCTCTTGGTCAATCTTTCCTCAATCATTCTCTCCATGTGACAAAACCATTTCAAAACACCCTCTTCTGCTCTCTCAATCACACTCTTTTTATTACCACACCTCTCTCTTACCCTATTATTACTTACTCGATCAAACCATCTCACACCATATATTGTCCTCAAAAATGTCATTTCCAGCATATCCACCCTCCTCCGCAAAACTCTATCCATAGCCCACGTCTCGCAACCATATAACATTGTTGGAACCACTATTCCTTCAAACATACCCATTTTTGCTTTCCGAGATAATGTTCTCGACTTCCACACATTCTTCAACGCTCCCAGAACTTTCGGCCCCTCCCCCACCCTATGATTCACTTCCGCTTCCACGGTTCCATCCGCTGCCAGATCCACTCCCAGATATCTAAAGCACTTTACTTCCTCCAGTTTTTCTCCATTCAAACTTACCTCCCAATTGACTTGACCCTCGACCCTACTGTACCTAATAACCTTGCACTTATTCATATTTAATCTCAGATTTCTTCTTTCACACACTTTACCAAACTCAGTCACCAGCTTCTGCAGTTTCTCACATGAATCAGCCAAAAGCGCTGCATCTTCAGCGAAAAGCAACTGATTCACTTCCCAGGCACTCTCATCCACAACAGACTGGATGCTTGCCCTTCTTTCCAAAACTCTTGCATTCACCTCCCTAACAGCGCCATCTATAAACAAATTAAACAACCATGAAGACATCACACTCCCCTGCCACAAATCTACATTCACTGAGAGCCAATCAATTTCCCCTCTTCCTACACTTACACATGCCTTACATCCTCGATAAAAACTTTTCACTGCTTCTAACAACTTGCCTCCCACACCATATATTCTTAATACCATAAACAGAGCATCTCTATGAACTCTATCCTAAGCCTTCTCTAGATCTTTGAATGCTACATACAAATCCATTTGCTTTTCTAAGTATTTCTCACATACATTCTTCAAAGCAAACTCCTAATCCACACATCATCCACCTCTTTTGGAACCACACTGCTCTTCACCAATCTGATGCTCTGTACATGCCTTCACCCTCTCAATCAATAACCTTCCATTTAACTTCCCAGGAATACTCAACAAACTTATACCTCTGTAATCTGAGCACTCAACTTTATCACCTTTGCCTTTGTACAATGGTACTATGCAAGTATTCCGCCAATCCTGAGGCACTTCACCATGAATCATACATATATTAAATAACCTTACAAACCAGTCAACAATAGAGTCACCCCATTTTTAAATAAATTCCACAGCAATACCATCCAAAGCTGCTGCCTTGCCGGCTTTCATCTACCGCAAAGCTTTTGATACCTCTTCTCTGTTTACCAAATCATTTTTCCTAACCCTCTCACTTTGCACACCACCACGACCAAAACACCCTATATCTGCCATTCTATCATCAGACACATTGAAAAACCTTCAAAACACTCACTCCATATCCTTCTAACATCACCACAACTTGCTATCACCTCCCCATTAGCCCCATTCACTGAAGTTCCCATTTGTTCCCTTGTCTTACGCACTGTATTTACATCCCTCCAAAATATCTTTTCATTCTCCCTAAAATTTAATGAAACTCTCTCACCCCATCTCTCATTTGCCCTCTTTTTCACCTCTTGCACCCTTTCTTGACCTCCTGCCTCTTTCTTTCATACATCTCCCACTCATTTACATTATTTCCCTGCATAAATTGTCCAAATACCTCTCTCTTTTCTTTCACTAATAATCTTACTTCTCATCCCACCATTCACTACCCTTTCTAATCTGCCCACCTCCCACGCTTCTCATGCCAAAAGCGTCTTATGCGCAAGCCATCACTGCTTCCAAAAATACATCCGATTCCTCCCCGACTCCCTTTACGTCCTTTGTTCTCACCTTTTTCCATTCTGTACTCAGTGTCTCCTCGTACTTCCTCACACAAGTCTAATTCCCAAGCTCAATTACTCTCACCAATCTTTTCACCCCAACATTCTATCCTCGTTTCTGAAAACCTCTATAAATCTTAACCTTTGCCTCCACAAGATGATGATCAGACATCCCTCCAGTTGCACCTCTCACCACATTAACATACAAAAGTCTTTATTTCGCGCGCCTATCAATTTTAGATATGTTTTAGATATCTGGGAGTGGATTTGGCAGCGGAAGTGAGTCATAGGGTGGGAGAGTGGGCGAAAGGTTTGGGGGCGTTGAAATATGTGTAGAGAACATTATCTCGGAAAGCAAAAATGTATATGTCTGATGAATAGTGGTTCAAAGAATGTTATGTGGTTGCGAGACATGGCCTACAGAGGTTTGTGAGGAAGAGTTTGGATGTGCTGGAAATGAGATGTTTGAGGACCACATGTGGTGTGAGGTGGTTTGACCTTTGAGGGAATATCCTCACCTGGCCCCCTTCTCTGTCCCTTCTTTTGGAAAAATTGGAAAAAAAAAAAACGAGAATACGTGGGAAGTATTCTTTCTCCCCTATCCCCAAGGATTATATATACATATATATACATATATATATATATATATATATATATATATATATATATATATATATATATATATATATATATATATATATATATATATATATATATATATATATATACATATATATATATATATATATATATATATATATATATATATATATATATATATATATATATATATATATATATATATATATATATATATATATATATATATATATATATGTATGTTTATATTTGAAGCGTACTGAGTGCTTCATTGTATGTTCAAATTGTTCCATGATCAACGTGAATATATATATATATATATATATATATATATATATATATATATATATATATATATATATATATATATATATATATATATATATATATATATATATATATATATATATATATATATATATATATATATATATATATTTTTTTTTTTTTTTTTTTTTATACTTTGTCGCTGTCTCCCGCGTTTGCGAGGTAGCGCAAGGAAACAGACGAAAGAAATGGCCCAACCCCCCCCATACACATGTACATACACACGTCCACACACGCAAATATACATACCTACACAGCCTTCCATGGTTTACCCCAGACGCTTCACATGCCTTGATTCAATCCACTGACAGCACGTCAACCCCTGTATACCACATCGCTCCAATTCACTCTATTCCTTGCCCTCCTTTCACCCTCCTGCATGTTCAGGCCCCGATCACACAAAATCCTTTTCACTCCATCTTTCCACCTCCAATTTGGTCTCCCTCTTCTCCTCGTTCCCTCCACCTCCGACACATATATCCTCTTGGTCAATCTTTCCTCACTCATTCTCTCCATGTGCCCAAACCATTTCAAAACGCCCTCTTCTGCTCTCTCAACCACGCTCTTTTTATTTCCACACATCTCTCTTACCCTTACGTTACTTACTCGATCAAACCACCTCACACCACACATTGTCCTCAAACATCTCATTTCCAGCACATCCATCCTCCTGCGCACAACTCTATCCATAGCCCACGCCTCGCAACCATACAACATTGTTGGAACTACTATTCCTTCAAACATACCCATTTTTGCTTTCCGGGATAATGTTCTCGACTTCCACACATTTTTCAAGGCTCCCAAAATTTTCGCCCCCTCCCCCACCCTATGATCCACTTCCGCTTCCATGGTTCCATCCGCTGACAGATCCACTCCCAGATATCTAAAACACTTCACTTCCTCCAGCCTCTCACCATTCAAACTCACCTCCCAATTGACTTGACCCTCAACCCTACTGTACCTAATAACCTTGCTCTTATTGACATTTACTCTTAACTTTCTTCTTCCACACACTTTACCAAACTCCGTCACCAGCTTCTGCAGTTTCTCACATGAATCCGCCACCAGCGCTGTATCATCAGCGAACAACAACTGACTCACTTCCCAAGCTCTCTCATCCCCAACAGACTTCATACTTGCCCCTCTTTCCAAAACTCTTGCATTTACCTCCCTAACAACCCCATCCATAAACAAATTAAACAACCATGGAGACATCACACACCCCTGCCGCAAACCTACATTCACTGAGAACCAATCACTTTCCTCTCTTCCTACACGTACACATGCCTTACATCCTCGATAAAAACTTTTCACTGCTTCTAACAACTTGCCTCCCACACCATATATTCTTAATACCTTCCACAGAGCATCTCTATCAACTCTATCATATGCCTTCTCCAGATCCATAAATGCTACATACAAATCCATTTGCTTTTCTAAGTATTTCTCACATACATTCTTCAAAGCAAACACCTGATCCACACATCCTCTACCACTTCTGAAACCACACTGCTCTTCCCCAATCTGATGCTCTGTACATGCCTTCACCCTCTCAATCAATACCCTCCCATATAATTTACCAGGAATACTCAACAAACTTATACCTCTGTAATTTGAGCACTCACTCTTATCCCCTTTGCCTTTGTACAACGGCACTATGCAAGCATTCCGCCAATCCTCAGGCACCTCACCATGAGTCATACATACATTAAATAACCTTACCAACCAGTCAACAATACAGTCACCCCCTTTTTTAATAAATTCCACTGCAATACCATCCAAACCTGCTGCCTTGCCGGCTTTCATCTTCCGCAAAGCTTTTACTACCTCTTCTCTGTTTACCAAATCATTTTCCCTAACCCTCTCACTTTGCACACCACCTCGACCCAAACACCCTATATCTGCCACTCTGTCATCAGACACATTCAACAAACCTTCAAAATACTCATTCCATCTCCTTCTCACATCACCACTACTTGTTATCACCTCCCCATTTACGCCCTTTACTGAAGTTCCCATTTGCTCCCTTGTCTTACGCACCCTATTTACCTCCTTCCAGAACATCTTTTTATTCTCCCTAAAATTTACTGATAGTCTCTCACCCCAACTCTCATTTGCCCTTTTTTTCACCTCTTGCACCTTTCTCTTGACCTCCTGTCTCTTTCTTTTATACTTCTCCCACTCAATTTCATTTTTTTCCTGCAAAAATCGTCCAAATGCCTCTCTCTTCTCTTTCACTAATACTCTTACTTCTTCATCCCACCACTCACTACCCTTTCTAAACAGCCCACCTCCCACTCTTCTCATGCCACAAGCATCTTTTGCGCAATCCATATATATATATATATATATATATATATATATATATATATATATATATATATATATATATATATATATATATATATATATATATATATATATATACATATATATATATATATATATATATATATATATATATATATATATATATATATATATATATATATTTTTTTTTTTTTTTTTTTTTTTATACTTTGTCGCTGTCTCCCGCGTTTGCGAGGTAGCGCAAGGAAACAGACGAAAGAAATGGCCCAACCCCCCCCCCCCCCCCAATACACATGTACATACACACATCCAGACACGCAAATATACATACCTACACAGCTTTCCATGGTTTACCCCAGACGCTTCACATGCCTTGATTCAATCCACTGACAGCACGTCAACCCCTGTATACCACATGACTCCAATTCACTCTATTTCTTGCCCTCCTTTCACCCTCCTGCATGTTCAGGCCCCGATCACACAAAATCTTTTTCACTCCATCTTTCCACCTCCAATTTGGTCTCCCTCTTCTCCTCGTTCCCTCCACCTCCGACACATATATCCTCTTGGTCAATCTCTCCTCACTCATTCTCTCCATGTGCCCAAACCATTTCAAAACACCCTCTTCTGCTCTCTCGACCACGCTCTTTTTATTTCCACACATCTCTCTTACCCTTACGTTACTTACTCGATCAAACCACCTCACACCACACATTGTCCTCAAACATCTCATTTCCAGCACATCCATCCTCCTGCGCACATCTCTATCCATAGCCCACGCCTCGCAACCATACAGCATTGTTGGAACCACTATTCCCTCAAACATACCCATTTTTGCTTTCCGAGATAATGTTCTCGACTTCCACACATTTTTCAAGGCTCCCAAAATTTTCGCCCCCTCCCCCACCCTATGATCCACTTCCGCTTCCATGGTTCCATCCACTGACAGATCCACTCCCAGATATCTAAAACACTTCACTTCCTCCAGTTTTTCTCCATTCAAACTCACCTCCCAATTGACTTGACCCTCACCCCTACTGTACCTAATAACCTTGCTCTTATTCACATTTACTCTCAACTTTCTTCTTCCACACACTTTACCAAACTCAGTCACCAGCTTCTGCAGTTTCTCACATGAATCAGCCACCAGCGCTGTATCATCAGCGAACAACAATTGACTCACTTCCCAAGCTCTCTCATCCCCAACAGACTTCATACTTGCCCCTCTTTCCAGGACTCTTGCATTTACCTCCTTTACAACCCCATCCATAAACAAATTAAACAACCATGGAGACATCACACACCCCTGCCGCAAACCTACATTCACTGAGAACCAATCACTTTCCTCTCTTCCTACACGTACACATGCCTTACATCCTCGATAAAAACTTTTCACTGCTTCTAACAACTTGCCTCCCACACCATATATTCTTAATACCTTCCACAGAGCATCTCTATCAACTCTATCATATGCCTTCTCCAGATCCATAAATGCTACATACAAATCCATTTGCTTTTCTAAGTATTTCTCACATACATTCTTCAAAGCAAACACCTGATCCACACATCCTCTACCACTTCTGAAACCGCACTGCTCTTCCCCAATCTGATGCTCTGTACATGCCTTCACCCTCTCAATCAATACCCTCCCATATAATTTACCAGGAATACTCAACAAACTTATACCTCTGTAATTTGAGCACTCACTCTTATCCCCTTTGCCTTTGTACAATGGCACTATGCACGCATTCCGCCAATCCTCAGGCACCTCACCATGAGTCATACATACATTAAATAACCTTACCAACCAGTCAACAATACAGTCACCCCCTTTCTTAATAAATTCCACTGCAATACCATCCAAACCTGCTGCCTTGCCGGCTTTCATCTTCCGCAAAGCTTTTACTACCTCTTCTCTGTTTACCAAATCATTTTCCCTAACCCTATATATATATATATATATATATATATATATATATATATATATATATATATATATATATATATATATATATATATATATATATATATATATATATATATATATGTATATATAATCCTTGGGGATAGGGGAGAAAGAATACTTCCCACGTATTCTCGCTTTTTTTTTTTTTTTTCTAATTTTCCAAAAGAAGGGACAGAGAATTGGGCCAGGTGAGGGTATTCCCTCAAAGGCCCAGTCCTCTGTTCTTAACGCTACCTCACTAATGCGGGAAATGGCGAATAGTTTGAAAGAAAGAAAGAAATATATATATATATATATATATATATATATATATATATATATATATATATATATATATATATATATATATATATATATATATATATATATATATATATATATATGTATATATATATATATATATATATATATATATATATATATATATATATATATATATATATATATATATATATATATATATATATATATATATATATATATATATATATATATATATATATATTCTTTCTTTCTTTCATACTATTCGCCATTTCCCGCGATAGTGAGGTAGCGTTATATATTTATATATATTCCAATGAGTCCACATGTGATAGTCCTGATGATGTCATTATTTCACAAAAGTGTATACTACATTTATGCTATACTTATACTATACTTATACTATATTTATGTTGCTTAAGTCTAACAGAAAGATCCTAACCAGTCTGACCAGCACAAAATTTATCACAGTTTCCACAAGGAACTTTATAGATGCAACCAAGAGTATTTTCTAGTGAAGTCCTTATTAAGATATTCTTTATATTATTATTGTTGCTAAAGGCAACATTTACATTAAAGGATTTAAGCAACTTGGGAAGCAAAGTGAAATTATTATTAAAAGGGAGAACTAAAAGATTCTTGTTGTCAATTTGAGGTTTGGGCTCAACTCTATAAAATGATTTCTTTGCTAACTTAAGGGATTTATCAATGAAAGATCTAGGGTACTTTAACTTAGATCCAATAGAATATATCTTCTCAAACCCATCATCAATAAACTCTGGACTGCAAATACGTAATGCCCTAAGGAACATAGATTGAAATGATGATAATTTAACTCTGTCAAGTTGAGATGAGTGATAATGGATATATGAGCATATATTGATAGGTTTCCTGTATCTGCTAAACTTAAACTTGTTTCCTTGTCTATGGATCATGCAATCTAAAAATGATAACATACCATTATTTTCATTTTCTACAGTAAATTTGATGGAAGGTATTGATTTGTTAAGTAAGGGGAGGAATATTTATAAAATTTCATTTCTTGGCCAAACACAAAGAACATCATCTACATACCTAAACCAAATTGCATTAGAAGGTAAGATATCCTTTAGAAACTTTATTTCAAAAAATTCCATATAAAGATTACTTAGTACATGTGAAAGAGGGTTACCCATTGCCATACCAAATTTTTGAGCACAATAATCTCCATTAAATTGAAATACACAGTCTTTTATACAAAATTTCATCAGTTCAGTGAAATTAGACTTTGAAACAGGTAAATGAATATCATCCAAGACATCAAATAAATATTCTAAAAGGTCATCAACTGGAACTCTTGTGAAAAGTGAGGAAAAATCAAAGCTAACTAGTTTGAAATCAAAATTAATATTGATATTGTTTACCTTGTTGACTAAATGTACATTGTTCGTGATATTAGAACTTGATACCTTACCCACTAAAGGGCTTAATAAGGAAACTAACCATTTTGACAATTTATATGTGATGGAGCCTACTGAACTCACGATAGGTCTTGCTGGAAAATTTTGTTTATGTGTTTTGATAAGTCCATACATATATGGCAATGAATGGGACAAAGATGACAAATTTTTGATAAGAGAAATTTTACCTTTCAAAAACAACTTCATTTCTTTTTTGAAGTGAGAATAAACTGCTTCTAAGGGATTTTTACTAAGTTTAGAATGTGTTGTGTTATCATTTAGATCATTCATTTTAGATAAATAGTTACTTTTGTCTAAAATCATAGCAGTGTTAGCCTTATCTGCTTTAGTAATATGTATATCCTTGTCTTTTTTTAAGGTGTTAATAGCTCTAATGAATCTTTTAGGGCAATTAGCTTCCACTGGTTTTGACAAACTGGTGTACACTAAACCCTTACCGATATTGATATCATCATTACTTAAATTACTGTATTTTTCTAAATTACAAAAAGACTTTGCGACATCAACACAGCTGGCCTCTTTAAGAATATTTATTTAATGTCTTGGATGATATTCATTTTCCTGTTTCAAAGTCTAATTTCAGTGGTCTGATAAAGTTGTGCATAAAAGACTGTGCATTTCAATTCAATGGAGATTATTATGCTCAAAAATTTAGTATGGCAATGGGTAACCCTCTTTCACCTGAACTAAGTGATCTTTATATGGATTTTTTGAAACAAATTTTTTTTATTTTTTTTTTATTATACTTTGTCGTTGTCTCCCGCGTTTGCTAGGTAGCGCAAGGAAACAGACGAAAGAAATGGCCCAACCCCCCCCCCCCATACACATGTATATACATACGTCCACACACGCAAATATACATACCTACACAGCTTTCCAGGGTTTACCCCAGACGCTTCACATGCCTTGATTCAATCCACTGACAGCACGTCAACCCCGGTATACCACATCGCTCCAATTCACTCTCTTCCTTGCCCTCCTTTCACCCTCCTGCATGTTCAGGCCCCGATCACACAAAATCTTTTTCACTCCATCTTTCCACCTCCAATTTGGTCTCCCTCTTCTCCTCGTTCCCTCCACCTCCGACACATATATCCTCTTGGTCAATCTTTCCTCACTCATTCTCTCCATGTGCCCAAACCACTTCAAAACACCCTCTTCTGCTCTCTCAACCACGCTCTTTTTATTTCCACACATCTCTCTTACCCTTACGTTACTCACTCGATCAAACCACCTCACACCACACATTGTCCTCAAACATCTCATTTCCAGCACATCCATCCTCCTGCGCACAACTCTATCCATAGCCAACGCCTCGCAACCATACAACATTGTTGGAACCACTATTCCTTCAAACATACCCATTTTTGCTTTCCGAGATAATGTTCTCGACTTCCACACATTCTTCAAGGCCCCCAGAATTTTCGCCCCCTCCCCCACACTATGATCCACTTCCGCCTCCATGTTTCCATCCGCTGCCAGATCCACTCCCAGATATCTAAAACACTTCACTTCCTCCAGTTTTTCTCCATTCAAACTCACCTCCCAATTGACTTGACCCTCAACCCTACTGTACCTAATAACCTTGCTCTTATTCACATTTACTCTTAACTTTATTCTTCCACACACTTTACCAAACTCAGTCACCAGCTTTTGCAGTTTCTCACACGAATCAGCCACCAGCGCTGTATCATCAGCGAACAACAACTGACTCACTTCCCAAACACTCTCATCCCCAACAGACTTCATACTTGCCCCTCTTTCCAAAACTCTTGCATTTACCTACCTAACAACCCCATCCATAAACAAATTAAACAACCATGGAGACATCACACACCCCTGCCGCAAACCTACATTCACTGAGAACCAATCACTTTCCTCTCTTCCTACACGTACACATGCCTTACATCCTCGATAAAAACTTTTCACTGCTTCTAACAACTTTCCTCCTACACCATATATTCTTAATACCTTCCACAGAGCATCTCTATCAACTCTATCATATGCCTTCTCCAGATCCATAAATGCTACATACAAATCCATTTGCTTTTCTAAGTATTTCTCACATACATTCTTCAAAGCAAACACCTGATCCACACATCCTCTACCACTTCTGAAACCACACTGCTCTTCCCCAATCTGATGCTCTGTACATGCCTTCACCCTCTCAATCAATACCCTCCCATATAATTTACCAGGAATACTCAACAAACTTATACCTCTATAATTTGAGCACTCACTCTTATCCCCTTTGCCTTTGTACAATGGCACTATGCACGCATTCCGCCAATCCTCAGGCACCTCACCATGAGTCATACATACATTAAATAACCTTACCAACCAGTCAACAATACAGTCACCCCCTTTTTTAATAAATTCCACTGCAATACCATCCAAACCTGCTGCCTTGCCGGCTTTCATCTTCCGCAAAGCTTTCACTACCTCTTCTCTGTTTAACAAATCATTTTCCCTAACCCTCTCACTTTGCACACCACCTCGACCAAAACAACCTATATCTGCCACTCTATCATCAAACACATTCAACAAACCTTCAAAATACTCACTCCATCTCCTTCTCACATCACCACTACTTGTTATCACCTCCCCATTTGCGCCCTTCACTGAAGTTCCCATTTGCTCCCTTGTCTTACGCACTTTATTTACCTCCTTCCAGAACATCTTTTTATTCTCCCTAAAATTTAATGATACTCTCTCACCCCAACTCTCATTTGCCCTTTTTTTCACCTCTTGCACCTTTATCTTGACCTCCTGTCTCTTTCTTTTACACATCTCCCACTCAATTGCATTTTTTCCCTGCAAATATCGTCCAAATGCCTCTCTCTTCTCTTTCACTAATACTCTTACTTCTTCATCCCACCACTCACTACCCTTTCTAATCAACCCACCTCCCACTCTTCTCATGCCACAAGCATCTTTTGCGCAATCCATCACTGATTCCCTAAATACATCCCATTCCTCCCCCACTCCCCTTACTTCCATTGTCCTCACCTTTTTCCATTCTGTACTCAGTCTCTCCTGGTACTTCCTCACACAGGTCTCCTTCCCAAGCTCACTTACTCTCACCACCCTCTTCACCCCAACATTCACTCTTCTTTTCTGAAAACCCATACAAATCTTCACCTTAGCCTCCACAAGATAATGATCAGACATCCCTCCAGTTGCACCTCTCAGCACATTAACATCCAAAAGTCTCTCTTTCGCACGCCTGTCAATTAACACGTAATCCAATAATGCTCTCTGGCCATCTCTCCTACTTACATAAGTATACTTATGTATATCGCGCTTTTTAAACCAGGTATTCCCAATCATCAGTCCTTTTTCAGCACATAAATCTACAAGCTCTTCACCATTTCCATTTACAACACTGAACACCCCATGTATACCAATTATTCCCTCAACTGCCACATTACTCACCTTTGCATTCAAATCACCCATCACTATAACCCGGTCTCGTGCATCAAAACCACTAACACACTCATTCAGCTGCTCCCAAAACACTTGCCTCTCATGATCTTTCTTCTCATGCCCGGGTGCATATGCACCAATAATCACCCACCTCTCTCCATCAACTTTCAGTTTTACCCATATTAATCGAGAATTTACTTTCTTACATTCTATCACATACTCCCACAACTCCTGTTTCAGGAGTATTGCTACTCCTTCCCTTGCTCTTGTCCTCTCACTAACCCCTGACTTTACTCCCCAGACATTCCCAAACCACTCTTCCCCTTTACCCTTGAGCTTCGTTTCACTCAGAGCCAAAACATCCAGGCTCCTTTCCTCAAACATACTACCTATCTCTCCTTTTTTCACATCTTGGTTACATCCACACGCATTTAGACACCCCACTCTGAGCCTTCGAGGAGGATGAGCACTCCCCGCGTGACTCCTTCTTCTGTTTCCCATTTTAGAAAGTTAATACAAGGAGGGGAGGATTTCTGGCCCCCCGCTCCCGTCCCCTCTAGTCGCTTTCTACGACACGCGAGGAATACATGGGAAGTATTCTTTCACCCCTATCCCCAGGGATAATATACATATATATATACATATACACATACACACACATACACATACATACGCACATATACACACACACACACACACACATACATATATATGTACATATGAAAAATGTAAGAAACAATTTAGAAAACTGAAACTTCTAGCTTGAAATGAATGAAAAAATGAATGTCACATAATGGTTCAACCTCTGGCTATGGAAAAAGGAAATGTATAATTTATTTACACAAACGTCAATAGCAGTTCTCATCCATTTAACCACTGTATCAATAAGCTTCAATGTCTAAGCTACATTTTTCTCCAATTTCACTATTTGCTTGTCAAAACACCATGTATGAAAACTATCACTCCAGTAACACAACTATAAACATTTACTTCCCCTTTAAAAAGAAGTTCTGGGGAAGTCTGTCTCGATACACTGCGGGAAACTCTACCACCTGGCGAGGTGGATAAAGGATATTCTAATGAAATTTGGTTTAGGTATGTAGATGATGTTCTTTGTGTTTGGCCAATGAATGAAAATTTACAAATATTTCTCCCCTTACTTAACAATTTAGTACCTTCCATCAAATTTACTATAGAAAATGAAAATAATGGTATGTTACCACTTTTAGATTCCATGATCCATAGACAAGGAAACAAGATTAAGTTTAGCATATACAGAAAACCCACCAATGCATGCTCATATATCCATTGTTACTCATCTCAACATGACAGAGTTAGATTATCATCATTTCAATGTATGTTCCATAGGGCATTACGTATTTGCAGTCCAGAGTTTATTGATGATGAGTTTGAGAAGATATATTCTATTGGTATCTAAGTTAAAGTACCCTAGATCTTTCAATGATAAATCCCTTAAGTTAGCAAAAAAATCATTTTATAGAGTTGAGCCCAAACCTCCGATTGACACCAAGAATCTTTTAGTTCTCCCTTTTGATAATAATTTCACTTTGCTTCCCATGTTGCTTAAATCCTTTAATGTAAATGTTGTCTTTAGGAACAATAATACTATAAAGAATATCTTAATCAGGAATTCACCAGAAAATTCTCTTGGCTGCATCTATAAAGTTCCTTGTGGAAACTATGATGAATTTTATGTTGGTCAGACTGGTAAGGATCTTTCTGTTAGACTTAAGCAACATAAAAATAGTATAAGAACGGGACAAGAATCAAATGTCTTGTTTAATCATGTTAAAAACTATGATCATTGTATTGACTGGAGTAACGCAATCTCAGTTGTTAACTCTAAATCTATTACCAAAAGAAATATCATTGAATCTTCTATTATTAGATACACAAAGAATTATAATCTTAATATTAGTGATGGTCTAAACAAATTAGATAACTTTATTTTTGGCAAGATTTGTAAAAGAATAAGTTTATGAACCCTCGTTGTATTGTTTTAGACAATCACATGTTTACCAAATGGCGTCCTAGCTTCGTCTCTTCGATGTATATCAACTGTCTATTTCGCTCTTGTGTCTCCCTGATGATGTGATTATTACACGAAAGTGCACCTGGGAACTTTTCGTGTTTCATTTTCCCCATGGACTCATAGGAATATATATATATATATATATATATATATATATATATATATATATATATATATATATATATATATATATATATATATATATATATATATATATATATATATATATATATATATATATATATATATATATATATATATATATATATATATATATATATATATATATATATATATATATATATATATATATATATATATATTTAAGATTGAATGGAAAAAAAACTGGAGGAAATGAAGTGTTATGGATATCTGGGAGTGGATTGGGCAGTGGATGGAACCATGGAAGCGGAAGTGAATCATAGGTTGAGGGAGGGGGCGAAAACTCTGGGAGCCTTGAAGAATTTTTGGAAGTCGAGAACATTATCTAGGAAAGGAAAATGGGTATGTTTGAACGAATATTGGTTCCAACAATGTTGTATGGTACCGCGGCTTGGGCTAGGGATAGAGTTGTGCGGAGTAGGGAGGATGTGCTAGAAGTGAGATGTTTGAGGACAGTATGTGGTGTGAAGTGGTTTGATCGAGTAAGTAATAATAGGGTAATTAGATGTGTGGTAATAAAAAGAGTGTGGTTGTGAAGGGCAGAAGAGTGTGTTTTGAAATGGTTTAGTCACATGGAGAAAATGAGTGAGGAAAGATTGACCAAGAGGATATATATGTCAGAGATGGAGACAAAGACGAGAAGTGGGAGACCAAATTGGAGGTGGGAAAATGGAGTGAGAAAGATTTTGAGTGATCGGGGCCTGAACATGCATGAGGGTGAAAGGCTTCAAGAAATAGAGTGAATTGGAACGATATGGTATAGTTAGGTCGACGTGCTGCTAATGGATTGAACTAGGGCATGTGATGCGTCTGGGGTAAACCATGGAAAGTTCTGTGGGGCCTGGATGTGAAAAGGGAGCTGTGGTTTCGGTGAATTATTACATGACAGTTAGAGACTAAGTGTGAAAGAATGGGGCCTGTGGTGCCTTTTCATAGCACTAACTCGCACACATGAGAGGGTAGGGGGTTGTTATTCCATGTGTGGCGAGGTGGCGATGGAAATGAATAAAGGCAGACTGTAGGAATTATGTACATGTGTATATATGTATATGTCTTTGTGTGTATATATATGTATACATTGAGATGTATAGGTATGTATATTTGCGTGTGTGGACGTGTATGTATATACATATGTATATTGGTGGGTTGGGGCATTCTCTCGACAGTTTCCTTGCGCTACCTCGCTAGAGCGGGAGACAGCGACAAATCAAAATAGATAAATATATATATATATATATATATATATATATATATATATATATATATATATATATATATATATATATATATATATATGTGTGTGTTGGGAAGTGAGTCATTTGTTGTTCGCTGATGATACTGCGCTGGTGGCTGATTCATGTGAGAAACTGCAGAAGCTGATGACTGAGCTTGGTAGAGTGTGTGAAAGGAGAAAGTTGAGAGTAAATATGAATAAGACCAAGGTTATTAGGTACAGTAGGGTTGAGGGTCTAGTCAATTGGGAAGTAAGTTTGAATGGAGGAAAACTGGAGGAAGTGAAGTGTTTTAGATATCTGGGAGTGGATTTGGCAGCGGATGGACCCATGGAAGCGGAAGTGAATCATAGGGTGGGGGAGCTGGCGAAAATTCTGGGAGCTTTGAAGAATGTTTGGAAATCGAGAGCATTATCTCGGAAAGCAAAAATGGGGATGTTTGAGGGAATCATGGTTTCAACAATGTTGTATGGTACCGCGGCTTGGGCTAGGGATAGAGCTGTGCGGAGTAGGGAGGATGTGCTAGAAGTGAGATGTTTGAGTAAGAGGTTGGTAAGAGGACAAGTGCAAGGGAAGGAGTAGCACTACTTTTTAAACAGGAGTGGTGGGAGTATGTGATAGATTTTAAGAAGGTAATATCTAGATTAATATGGGTTAAACTGAAAGTGGATTGAGTGATATGAGTGGTTATTAGTGCATATGCACCTGGGGATGAAAAGAAAGATCATGAGAGGCACGTGTTTTGGGGGCAGGTGAGTGAGTGTGCTAATAGTTTAGATGCACGAGACCAGGTTATAATGATGGGTGGTTTGAACGCAAAGGTGAATAATGTGGCAGTTAAGGGAATGATTCGTGAACATGGGGTGTTCAATGTTGTAAATGGAAAAGGTGAAGAGCTTGTATACTTGCACGCTGAAAAAGGAATGGTGATTGCGAATACCTTGTTCAAAAAGAGAGATATACATAAGTATACGTGTGTAAATAGTAGAGATGGCCAGAGAGCGTTATTGGATTACCAGTCAACTGATAGGGGCTCGAAAGAGAGACATTTCGATGTTAATGTGCTGAGAGGTGCAACTAGAGGGATGTCTAATCATTATCTTGTGGAGACGAAGGTGAGGATTTGTAGAGATTTTCTGAAAAAAGAGAGGATATAGGAGTGAAGAGAGTGGTGAGAGTAAGTGAGCTTGGGAAGGAGATTTTTCTGAGGAAGTACCAAAAGAGACTGATTACAGAATGGAAAAAGGTGATAACAAAGGACGTAAGGGGAGTGGGGGAAGAATGGGATGTATTTAGGGAAACAGTGATGGCTTGCGCAAAAGATGCTTGTGGCATGGGAAGCGTGGGAGGTAGGCAGATTAGAAAGGGTAGTGAGTGGTGGGATGAAGAAGTAAGATTATTAGTGAAAAAGAAGAGAGAAGCATTTGTACGATTTTTGCAGGGAAATAATGCAAATGACTGGGAGATGCATAAAAAAAACAGGCAGGAGGTGAAGAGAAACGTGCAAGAAGTGTAAAAGAGGGCAAATGAGAGTTGGGGAGAGATGGTATCGTTAAATTTTAGGGAGAATTATAGGAAGGTTTGTAAGGAGATAAATAAATTGCGTAACACAAGGAAACAAATGGGAACATCAGTAAAGGGGGTAAATGGGGAAGTGATAACAAGTAGTGGTGATGTGAGGAGATAAAGTGTGTATTTTGAAGGTTTTTTGAATGTGTTTGATGATAGAGTGGCATATATAGGGTGTTTTCGTCGAGGTGGTGTGCAAAGTGAGTGGGTTAGGGAGAATAACTTGGTAAACAGAGAAAAGGTATAAAAAGCTTTGCAGAAAATGAAAGCCCGCAAATCGGCGGTTTGGATGCTATTTCAGTGGAATTTATTAAAAAGTTGGTGATTGTGTTGTTGACTGGCTGGTAAGGATACTTAATGTATGTATGACTTATGGTGATGTGACTGAGGATTGGCGGAAAACTTGAATAGTGCCATTGTACAAAAGCAAATGGGATAAAGGTGAGTGCTGAAATTACAGAGGCATAAGTTTGTTGAGCGTTCCTGAGAAATTATATGGGAGTGTATTGATTAAGAGGGTGAAGGCATATACAGAGCATCAGATTTGGGAAGAGCAGTATGGTTTCAAAAGTGTTAGAGGATGTTTGGATCAAGTGTTTGCTTTGAAGAATGTAGGTGTGAATTACTTAGAAAAGGAAATGGGTTTATATGTAGCATTTATGGATCTTGAGAAGTCATATGATAGACTTCATAGAGATGCTCTGTGGAAGGTATTAAGAATATATGGTTTGGTAGGCAAGTTGTTACAAGCAGAGAAAAGTTTTTATCGAGGATGTAAGGCATGTGTACGAGTTGGAAGAGAGGGAAGCAATTGGTTCTAAGTGAATGTCGGTTTGCGGCAGGGGTGTGTGATGTCTCAATGGTTGTTTAATTTGCTTATGGATTGGGTAGTTAAGGAGGTGAATGCAAAAGTTTTGGAGAGAGGGGCAAGTATGCAGTATGTTGTGGATAAGGGACCTTGGGAAGTGTGTGATGTCTCCATGGTTGTTTAATTTGTTTATGGATGGGGTTGTTAGGGAGGTGAATGCAAGAGTTTTGGAAAGAGGGGCAAGTATGAAGTCTGTTGGGGATGAGAGAGCTTGGGAAGTGAGTCAGTTGTTGTTCGCTGATGATACAGCGCTGGTGGCTGATTCATGTGAGAAACTGCAGAAGCTGGTGACTGAGTTTGGTAAAGTGTGTGGAAGAAGAAAGTTAAGAGTAAATGTGAATAAGATCAAGGTTATTAGGTACAGTAGGGTTGAGGGTCAAGCCAATTGGGAGGTGAGTTTGAACGGAGAAAAACTGGAGGAAGTGAAGTGTTTTAGATATCTGGGAGTGGATCTGGCAGCGGATGGAACCATGGAAGCGGAAGTGGATCATAGGGTGGGGGAGGGGGCGAAAATTCTGGGGGCCTTGAAGAATGTGTGGAAGTCGAGAACATTATCTCGGAAAGCAAAAATGGGTATGTTTGAAGGAATAGTGGTTCCAACAATGTTGTATGGTTGCGAGGCGTGGGCTATGGATAGAGTTGTGCGCAGGAGGATGGATGTGCTGGAAATGAGATGTTTGAGGACAATGTGTGGTGTGAGGTGGTTTGATCGAGTGAGTAACGTAAGGGTAAGAGAGATGTGTGGAAATAAAAAGAGCGTGGTTGAGAGAGCAGAAGAGGGTGTTTTGAAGTGGTTTGGGCACATGGAGAGGATGAGTGAGGAAAGATTGACCAAGAGGATATATGTGTCGGAGGTGGAGGGGGCAAGGAGAAGAGGGAGACCAAATTGGAGGTGGAAAGATGGAGTGAAAAAGATTTTGTGTGATCGGGGCCTGAACATGCAGGAGGGTGAAAGGAGGGCAAGGAATAGAGTGAATTGGAGCGATGTGTTATACCGGGGTTGACGTGCTGTCAGTGGATTGAATCAAGGCATGTGAAGCGTCTGGGGTAAACCATGGAAAGCTGTGTAGGTATGTATATTTGCGTGTGTGGACGTATGTATATACATGTGTATGGGGGGGGGGGGGTTTGGCCATTTCTTTCGTCTGTTTCCTTGCGCTACCTCGCAAACGCGGGAGACAGCGACAAAGTATAAAAAAAAAAAAAATATATATATATATATATATATATATATATATATATATATATATATATATATATATTTATATATATATATATATATATATATATATATATATATATATATATATATATATATATATATATATATATATATATATATATATATATATATATATATATATATATATATATATTCTAAACTCAGTAAGAGTCCCCTAGAAGCAGTTAATTCCCATTTATATAAAAAACTGAGGTTGTTGTTGAAAGTTAATGGGTCTCCACTCAAAACTTTGCCATGCTTGTCCCCTTCATTACCATATATGTATACGTAGACTTATCAAAACACATAAAGAAAATTCTCCAGCAAGACTTAAAGTAAGTTCAGTAGGCTCCATCACAAATAAATAGTCAAAATTGTTAGTTTATTAAGCCCTTTGAGGGGTAAGATATCAAATTCTAATATCATGAACAATATAGATTTAGTTAACGACCTTAACAATATCATTGCCAATTTTGATTTGATAAACTTAGCTTTGATGTTTCCTCAATTTTCACAAAAATTCAAGTTGATGACCTTTTAGAATGTTTATTTGACTTCTTGGATGAGATTTATTTACCTGGTTTAAAGTCTGTTTTCACTGAACTCATAAAATTGTTTATAAAAGACTGTGCACTTCAATTCAATGGAGATTATTATGCTCAAACATTTGGTATGGCAACAGGTAACCCTCTTTCAGATGTACTAAGTAATCTTTATATTATATTTCTTTAAACGAAGATTTGGTTTAGGTATGTAGATGATGGTCATTGTGTTTGGCCAAAAAATGAAAATTTACATATACTTCTCCCAATACCTGACAATTTAGTACCTTCCATGAAATAACCTTAAGACAATGAAAATAATGGTATGTTACCCATTTTTAGATTGCATGATCCATACGCATAAAAACAAGTTTAAATTTAGCATATACAGAAAACCGACCAATGTTTTATGGTTGTGAAGCGTGGGCAACAGATAGAGCTGTGTGGAGGAGGGTGGTGTGTTGGAAATGTTTGAGGACAATATGTGGTGTGAGGTGGTTTGATCGAGTAAGTAATGAAAGGGTAAGAAAGATGTGTAGTAATAAAAAGAGTGTGGTTGAGAGACCAGAAGAGGGTGTTTTGAAATGTTTTCGTCACATGGGAGATTGAGTGAGGAATGATTGACTAAGAGGATATATGTGTCAGAGGTGGAGGAAACGAGAAGTGGTAGACAAAATTAGAGTTGAAAGGATGGAGTGAAAAAGATTTTGAGCGATCGGGGCCTGAACATGCAGGAGAGTAAAAGGCGTGTAAGGAAGAGAGTGAACTGGTGCGATGTGGTATACCGGGGTTGATGTGCTGTCAATGGATTGAACCAGGGCATGTGAACCATTTGGGGTAAACCATAGAAAGTTTTGTGGGGCCTAGATTTGGAAAGGGAGCTGTGGTTTCAGTGCATTGTAAATGACAGCTAGAGACTAAGTGTGAACGAATGTGGCCTTTGTTGTCTTTTCCTAGCGCTACCTCCCGCGCATGGGGGGTGAGGGGGGAAGGGTGGGGGGTCATTTCATATCTGGCGGGGTGGCGACGCGAATGTTTAAAGGCAACAACTATGAAGTATGTACACGTGTATATATGTGTGTGTGTATGTATATATATGTATGCGTTCAAATGTACAGGTATGTGTATCTGCGTGTATGGACGTATATATATATATATATATATATATATATATATATATATATATATATATATATATATATATATATATATATATATATATATATATATATATATATATATATATATATATATATATATATATATAATTTCATTTTGCTTTGTCGCTGTCTCCCGCGTTAGCGAGTCAGCACAAGTAAACAGATGAAAGAATGGCCCAACCCACCCACAAACACATGTATATACATACACGTCCACATGCGCAAATATACATACCTATACATCTCAACGTATATATATATATATATATATATATATATATATATATATATATATATATATATATATATATATATATATATATATATATATATATATATTCACAACAAACATATACATATATACACATGTACATAATTCATACTGTCTGCCTTTATTCATTTCCATCGCCACCTCGCAACACATGGAATAAGAACCTCCTCCCCCTCATGTGTGAGAGGTAGTGCTAGGAAAGACAACAAAGGCCCCATTCGTTCACACTCAGCCTCTAGCTGTCATGTAATAATGCACCGAAACCACAGCTCCCTTTCCACATCCAGGCTCCACAGAACTTTCCATGGTTTACCCCAGACGCTGCACATGCCCTGGTTCAATACATTGACAGCACGTCGACCCCGGTATACCACATCGTTCCAATTCACTCTATTCCTTGCACGCCTTTCACTCTCCTGCATGTTCAAGCCCCGATCACTCAAAATCTTTTTCACTCCATCTTTCCACCTCCAATTTGGTCTCCCACTTCTCCACGGTAACTCCACCTCAGACACGTATATCCTCTTGGTTAATCTTTCCTCACTCATTCTCTCCATGTGACCAAACCATAGCAAAACACCCTCTTCTGCTCTCTCAACCACACTTTTTGTTACCACACATATCTCTTACCCTATTATTACTTATTCGATCAAACCACCTCAC
>NC_092236.1:30134997-30149541 GCF_036320965.1 Panulirus ornatus
TAGGTAGTATGTTTGAGAAAAGGAACCTGGATATTTTGGCTCTGAGTGAAACAAAGCTCAAGGGTACAGGGGAAGCGTGGTTTGGGAATATCTTGTGAGTAAAGTCAGGGGTTAGTGAAAGGACAAGAGCAAGGAAAGTAGCACTACTCTTGAAACAGGAGCGGTGGGAGTATGTAATAGAGTGTAAGAAAGTAAACTAGATTGCTATGGGGAAAACTGAAAGTTGATGGCGAGAGATGGTTGATTATTGGTGTATATGCACCTGGGCATGAAAAGAAAGATCAATAGAGGCAAGTGTTTTCGGAGCAGCTGAATGAGTGTGTTACTGGTTTTCATGCACGAGACTGGGTTATAGTTATGGGTGATTTGAATGCGAAGGTGAGTAATGTGGCAGTTGAGGTAATAATTGGTGTCATGTGGTGTTCAGTGTTGTGAATGGAAATGGTCAGGAGCTTGTACATTTATGTGCTGGAAAAGGACTGGTGATTGGGAATACCTGGTTTAAAATGAGAGATATATATAAGTATACGTTTGTAAATAGGAGAGATGGCCAGAGAGCGTTATTGGATTACGTGTTAATTGATACGCGCACAAAAGATAGACTTTTGAATGTTAATGTGCTTAGAGGTGCAACTGGAGGGATGTCTGATCATTATCTTTTGGAGGAGAATATGAAGATTTGTAGAGGTTTCCAGAAAAGAAGAGAGAATGTTGGGGTGGACAGAGTGGTGAGAGTAAGTGAACTTGGGAAAGAGACTTGTGTGAGGAAGTACCAGGAGAGATTGAGTACAGAATGTAAAAAAGGTGAGAAAAAAGGAGGTAAGGGGACTGGGGGAGTAATGGGGTGCATTAAGGGAAGCAGTGATGGCTTGCGCAAAAGATGTTTGTGGCATGAGAAGCTTGGGAGGTGAGCAGATTAGAGAGGGTAGTGAGTGGTGGGATGAAGAAGTAAGATTTTTAGTGAAAGAGAAGAGAGAGGCAATTGGACGATTTTTGCTTGGAAATAATGCAAATGAGTGGGAGATATATAAAAGAAAGAGGCAGATGGTCAAGAGAAAGGTGCAAGAGGTGAAAAAGAGGGCAAATGAGAGTTGGGGTGAGAGATTATCATTAAATATTAGGAAAAAAAAAAAAAGATGTTTTGGGAGGAGGTTGATATAGTGCGTAAGAAAAGGGAACAAATGGGAACTTCAGTGAAGGGGGCTAATGGGGAGGTGATAACAAGTAGCGGTTATGTGAGAAGGAGATGGTGTGAGCACTTAGAGGGTTCGTTGAATGTGATTGATGATAGAGTGGTAGATATAGGGTGTTTTGGTCGAAGTGGTGTGCAAAGTGAGAGAGTTAGGCAAAAGGATTTGGTAAACAGAGAAGAGGTATTAAAAGCTAAGCGGAAGATGAAAGCCGGCAAGGCAGTGGGTTTGGATGGTATTGCAGTGGAATTTATTAAGAAAGGGGGTGACTGTATTGCTGACTGGTTGGTAAGGTTATTTAATGTATGTATGATTCATGGTGAGGTACCTGAGGATTAGCGGAATGCTTGCATAGTGCCATTGCATAAAGACAAAGAGGACAAAGGTCAGTGCTCAGATGACAGAAGTATAAGTTTATTGAGTATTCCTGGGAAATTATATGGGAGGGTATTGAATGAGAGGGTGAAGGCATATACTGAGCATCAGATTGGGAGAGCAGTGTACTTTCAGAAGTATTAGAGGATGTGTGGATCAGGTGTTTGCTTTAAGGTATGTATGTGAGAAATACTTAGAAAAGCAAATGGATTTGAATGTAGCATTTATGGATCTGGAGAAGGCATATGATAGAGTTGATAGAGATACTGTGTGGAAGGTATTAAGAATATATGTTGAGGGTTGCAAGTTGTCAGAAGCAGTGAAAAGTTTTTATCGAGGATGTAAGGCATGTGTACGTGTAGGAAGAGAGGAAAGTGATTGGTTCTCATTGAATATAGGTTTGCGGCAGGGGCGTGTGATGTCTCCTTAGTTGTTATATTTGTTTATGGAAGGGGTTGTTAGGCAGGTGAATGCAAAAGTTTTGGAAAGGGGGCAATTATGCTGTCTGTTGTGGATGAGAGAGCTTGAGAACTGAGTCAGTTCTTCGCTGACGATACCGCGCTGGTGGCTGATTCATGTGACAAACTGCAGAAGCTGGTGACTGAGTTTGGTAAAGTCTGTGAAAGAAGAAAGTTGTAAGTAAATATGAATAAGAGCAAGGTTGTTAGGTACATTAGGGTTGAGTGTCAAGTCAATTGGAAGGTAAGTTTGAATGGAGACAAATTTGAGGAAGTGTAGTGTTTTAGATATCTGAGAGTGGATTTGGCAGCGGATGGAACCATGGAAGCAGAAGTGAATCAGAGGGTGGGGGTGGGGGCGAAAATTCTGGGAGCCTTGAAGAATGTTTGGAAGTCGAGAACATTATCTCGGAAAGGAAAAATGGGTATGTTTGAAGGAATAGTGGTTCCAACAATGTTGTATGGTCGCGAGGCGTGGACTATGGATAGAGTTGTGCGCAGGAGGGTGGATGTCCTGGAAATAAGATGCTTGAGGACAATATGTTGTGTAAGGTGGTTTGATCGAGTAAGTAATGATAGAGTAAGAGAGATGTGTGGTAATAAAAAGAGTGTTCTTGAGAGAGAAAAAGAGTGTGTTTTGAAATGGTTTGGTCACATGGAGAGAATGAGTGAGGAAAGATTGACCAAGAGGATATATGTGACGGAAGTGGAGGGAACGAGGAAAGTGGGAGACCAAATTGGAGGTGGAAAGATAGAGTGAAAAAGATTTTGAGAGTTAGGGCCTGAACATGCAGGAGGGTGAAAGACGTGCAAGGAAGTGTGAATTGGAACGATGTGGTATACCGGGGTCGACGTATTGTCAATGGATTGAACCAGAGCACGTAAAGCGTCTGGGGAAAAACATGGAATGTTCTGTGGGGCCTGGATATGGAAAGGGAGGTGTGGTTTCGGTGCATTATTACATGACAGCTAGACACTGAGTGTGAACGAATGGGGCCTTTGTTTTGTTTTCATAGCTCTACCTCGCACACATGAGGGGTGAGGGGGTTGTTATTTCATGTGTGGCGGGGTGGCGATGAGAATGAATAAAGGCAGACAGTATTAAATATGTACATATGTATATATGTATATGTCTGTGTGTGTATATATATGTATGCGCTGACATGTATAGGTATGTATATTTGCGTGTGTAGACGTGTATGTATATACATGTGTACGTGGGTTGGTTGGGCATTTCTTTCGTGTGTTTCCTTGCGCTACCTCGATAACGCGGAACACATCGACATAGCAAAATAAAGAGAAATATATATATATACGTATATATTTTTTTTTTTTTTGCTTTGTCGCTGTCTCCCGCGATTGTGAGGTAGCGATATATATATATATATATATATATATATATATATATATATATATATATATATATATATATATATATATATATATCTTTTCCTGGTAAATTATATGGGAGGGTATTGATTGAGAGGGTAAAGGCATTTACAGAGCATCAGATTGGGGAAGAGCAGTGTGGTTTCAGAAGTGGTAGAGGATGTGTGGATCAGGTGTTTGCTTTGAAGAATGTATGCGAGAAATACTTAGAAAAACAAATGGATTTGTATGTAGCATTTATGGATCTGGAGAAGGCATATGATAGAGTTGATAGAGATGCTCTGAGGAATGTTTTAAGAATATATGGTGTGAGAGGCAAGTTGTTAGAAGCAGTGAAAAGTTTTTATCGGGGATGTAAGGCATGTGTACATGTAGGAAGAGAGGAAAGTGATTGGTTCTCAGTGAATGTAGGTTTGCGGCAGGGGTGTGTGATGTCTCCATGTTTGTTTAATTTGTTTATGGATGGGGTTGTTAGGGAGGTGAATGCAAAAGTTTTGGAATGAGGGGCAAGTATGCAGTCTGTTGTGGATAAGAGAGCTTGGAAGTGAGTCAGTTGTTGTTCGCTGATGATACAGCGCTTGTGGCTGATTCATGTGAGAAACTGCAGAAGCTGGTGACTGTGTTTGGTAAAGTGTGTGAAAGAAGAAAGTTAAGAGTAAATGTGAATAAGAGCAAGGTTAATAGGTACAGTAGGGTTGAGGGTCAAGTCAATTGGGAGGTAAGTTTGAATGGAGAAAAGCTGGAGGAAGTAAAGTGTTTTAGATATCTTGGAGTAGATCTGGCAGCTTATGGAACTATGGAAGCGTAAGTGAATCATAAGGTGGGGGAGGGGGTGAAAATTCTGGGAGCCTTGAAGAATGTTTGGAAGTCGAGAACATTATATCGGAAAGCAAAAGTGGGTATGTTTGAAGGAATAGTGGCACCAACAATGTTGTATGGTTGCGAGGTGTGGGCTATGGATGGAGTTGTGCGCAGGGGGGTGGATGTGCTGTAAATGAGATGTTTGAGGACAATATGTGGTGTGAGGTGGTTTGATCGAGTAAGTAATATAACGGTAAGAGAGATCTGTGGAAATAAAAAGAGTGTGGTTGAGAGAGCAGAAGAGGGTGTTTTGAAATGGTTTGGGCACATGGAAAGAATGAGTGAGGAAAGATTGACCAAGAGGATATATGTGTCAAAGGTGGAGGGACCGAGGAGAAGTGGGAGACCAAGTTGGAGGTGGAAAGATGGAGTGAAAAAGATTTTGAGTGATCGGGGCCTGAACATGCAGGAGGGTGAAAGGCGTACAAGTAATAGAGTGAATTGGAACAATGTGGTATACCGGGGTCGACGTGTTGTCAGTGGATTGAACCAGGGCATTTGAAGCGTCTGGGGTAAACCCTGCAAAATGTGTGGGGCCTGGATGTGGAAAGGGAGCTGTGGTTTCGGTGCATTATTACATGAAAGCTAGAGACTGAGTGTGAACGAATGGGGCCTTTGATGTATTTCCTAGCGCTACCTCGCACACATGAGGGGGGAGGGAATTGTTATTCCATGTGTGGCGAGGTGGCGATGGGAACAAATAAAGGCAGAAAGTATGAATTATGTACATGTGTATATATGTATATGTCTGTGTGTGTATATATGTGTACATTGAGATGTATAGGTATGTATATTGTGCGTGTGTTGACATGTATGTATATACATGTGTATGTGGGTGGGTTGGACCATTCTTTCGTCTGTTTCCTTGCGCTACCTCGCTAACGCGGGAGACAGCGACAAAGCAAAATAAATAATAACAAAAATATATCTTTTCATACTATTAGCCATTTCCCGCATTAGCGAGGTCGCGCTAAAAACAGAGGACTGGGCCTTTGAAGGAATATCCTCACCTGGTCCCCTTCTCTGTTCCTTCTTCAGGAAAATTTGAAAAAAAAAAAAAGAGAGAAAAAAAAAGGAAGCGTTAAGATCAGAGGACTGGGTCTTTGAGGGAATATGCTGATATATATATATATATATATATATATATATATATATATATATATATATATATATATATATATATATATATATATATATATATATATTTTTTTTTTTTTTTTTCTTTCAAACTATTCGCCATTTCCCGCATTAGCGAGGTAGCGTTAAGAACAGAGGACTGGGCCTTTGAGGGAATACCCTCACCTGGCCCAATTCTCTGTTCCTTCTTTTGGAAAATTAAAAAAAAAAAACGAGAGGGGAGGATTTCCAGCCCCCCGCTCCCTCCCCTTTTGGTCGCCTTCTACGACACGCAGGGAATACGTGGGAAGTATTCTTACTCCCCTATCCCCAGGGATAGTATATATATATATATATATATATATATATATATATATATAACATATAAAGCTCCATCAGCCAGGATCGAACCTGGGACCCCTTGTGCAAGAGGCAGGCATGCTAACCGCTAGGCTAAGGGACTGTATAATAGGAAACGACTATTCGAAATACTAAGTACTCGAATACCCTTCGTCTCACTATGGTGAGCAACGGGGTCTATAGGTTGTTTCCGAACAGAAAACGTAGCCATCTGATAGCGTTTTACGAACCTGACTCTACAACGCGGAGTTATATGAATACGAATAAAGTGTATATGAACGCGCACCTTCATAGAACATACAAAGCTCCATCAGCCAGGATCGAACCTGGGACCCCTTGTGCAAGAGGCAGGCATGCTAACCGCTAGGCTAAGGGACTGTATAATAGGAAACAACTATTCGAAATACTAAGTACTCGAATACACTTCGTCTCACTATGGTATTCGTATTCATATAACTCCGCGTTGTACAGTACCTTGCTCTTATTCACATTTACTCTTAACTTTCTTCTTTCACACACTTTACACTCTTACCCTTTCGTTACTTACTCGATCAAACCACCTCACACCACACATTGTCCTCAAACATCTCATTTCCAGCACATCTATCCTCCTGCGCACAACTCTATCCATAGCACACGCCTCGCAACCATACAACATTGTTGGAGCCACTATTCCTTCAAACATACCCATTTTTGCTTTCCGAGATAATGTTCTCGACTACCACGCATTCTTCAAGGCTCCAAGGATTTTCGCCCCCTCCCCCACCCTATGATCCACTTCCGCTTCCATGGTTCCATCCGCTGCCAGATCCACTCCCATATATCTAAAACACTTTACTTCCTCCAGTTTTTCTCCATTCAAACTTACCACCCAATTGACTTGGCCCTCAACCCTACTGTACCTAATAACCTTGCTCTTATTCACATTTACTCTTAACTTTCTTCTTTCACACACTTTACCAAACTCAGTCACCAGCTTCTACAGTTTTCACATGAATCAACCACCAGCGCTGTATCATCAGTGAACAACAACTGACTCACTTCCCAGGCTCTCTCATCCCCAACAGACTTCATACTTGCCCCTCTTTCCAAAACTCTTGCATTCACCTCCCTAACAACCCCATCCATAAACAAATTAAACAACCATGGAAACATCACACACCCCTGCCGCAAACCTACATTCACTGAGAACCAATCACTTTCCTCTCTTTCTACACGTACACATGCCTTACTTCCTCGGTAAAAACTTTTCACTGCTTCTAACAACTTGCCTCCCACACCATATATTCTTAATACCTTCCACAGAGCATCTCTATCAACTCTGTCATATGCCTTCTCCAGATCCATAAATGCTACATACAAATCCATTTACTTTTCTAGGTATTTCTCACATACATTCTTCAAAGCAAACACCTGATCCACACATCCTCTACCACTTCTGAAACGACACTGCTCTTCCCCAAACTGATGCTCTGTACATGTCTTCACCCTCTCAATCAATACCCTCCCATATAATTTTCTAGGAATACTCAACAAACTTATACCTCTGTAATTTGAGCACTCACTCTTATCCCCTTTGCCTTTGTAAAATGGCACTATGAACGCATTCCGCCAATCCTCAGGCACCTCACCATGAGTCATACATATATTAAATAACCTTACCAACCAGCCAATAATACAGTCACCCCCTTTTTTAATAAATTCCACTGCAATACCATCCATATATTCATATATATATATATATATATATATATATATATATATATATATATATATATATATATAATTTACTTTACTTTGTCGCTTGTCTCCCGCGTTAGCGAGATAGCGCAGGAAACAGACAAAAGAATAACCCAACCCACCCGCATACACATGTATATACATACACGTCCACAACGCAAATATATATATACATATACATCTCAACGTATACATATATATATATATATATATATATATATATATATATATATATATATATATATATATATATATATATATATATATATATATATGTAAATATTTATGTATTTATTTATTTTGCTTTGTCGCTGTCCCCCTCGTTTGCGAGGTAGCGCAAGGAAACAGACGAAAGTAATGGTCCAACCCACCCCCATACACATGTATATACATACACGTCCACACACGCAAATATACATACCTATACATCTCAATGTACATATATATATATACACACACAGACACATACATATATACCCATGCACACAATTCACACTGTCTGCCATTATTCATTCCCATCGCCATCTCGCCAACCATGGAATACCATCCCCCTCCCCCTTTATGTGTGCGAGGTAGCGCTGGGAAAAGACAACAAAGGCCCCATTCGTTCACACTCATTCTCTAGCTATCATGCAATAATGCCCGAAATCACAGCTCCCTTTCCACATCCAGGCCCCAAACAACATTCCATGGTTTACCCCAGACGCTTGACATGCCCTGATTCAATCCACTGACAGCACGTCAACCCCGGTATACCACATCAATCCAATTCACTCTATTCCTTGCCCGCCTTTCACCCTCCTGCATGTTCAGGCCCCGATCACTCAAAATCTTTTTCACTCTATCTTTCCACCTCCAATTAGGTCTCCCACTTCTCCTCGTTCCCTCCACCTCCGACACATATATCCTCTTGGTCAATCTTTCCTCACTCATTCTCTCCGTGTGCCCAAACCATTTCAAAACACCCTCTTCTGCTCTCTCAACCACGCTCTTTTTATTTCCACACATCTCTCTTACCCTTACAATACTTGCTAGATCAAACCACCTCACACCACATATTGTCCTCAAATATCTCATTTTCAGAACATCCACCCACTCAGCACAACTCTATCCATTGCCCACGCCTCGCAACCATACAACATTGTTGGAACCACTATTCCTTCAAACATACCCATTTTTGCTTTCCAAGAAAATGTTCTAGACTTTCACACATCCTTCAACGCTCTCAAAATTTTCGCCCCCTCTCCCACCCTATGATTCACTTTCGCAACCATGGTTCCATCCGCTGCAAAATCCACTCCCAGATATCTAAAACACTTTACTTCCTCCAGTTTTTCTCCATTCAAACTTACCTCCCAATTGACTAGACTCCTATAACTTCTGTACCTAATAACCTTGCTTTTATTCACATTTACTCTCAACTTTCTTCTTTCACACACTTTACCAAACTTAGTCGCCAGCTCCTGCAGTTTGTCACATGAATCAGCTACCAGCGCTGTATCATCAGGGAACAACAACTGAGTCACTTCCTAAGCTCTCTCATACACAACAGACTGCATACTTGCCCCTCTTTCCAAAACTCTTGGATTCACCTCCATAACAACACCATCTATTACAGATTAAACAACCATGGAGAAATCACACATCCCTGCCGCAAACCTACATTCACTGAGAACTAATCACTTTCTTCTCTTCGTACACTTATGCATACCATACATCCAATATACAAAATTTTTATTACTTCTAACAACTTGCCTCCCACATCAAATATTCTTATTACCTTCCACAGAGCATATCTATCAACTCTATCATGTGCCTTCTCCAGAGCCATAAATGTTACATACAAATCAATTTGATTTTCTAAGTATTTCTCATATACATTCATCAAATCAAACACCTGATCCACACATACACTTCCACTTCTAAAACCACACTGGTCTTCCCCAGTATGATGCTCTGTACATGCCTTCACCCTCTCAATAACTAACCTCCCATACAATTTCCCAGGAATATTCAAGAAACTTATCCATCTGTAATTTGAGTACTCACTCTTATCCCCTTTGCCTTTGTACAATGGCACTATGCAAGCATTCCGCCAATCCTTAGTCACCTCACCATGGGTCATACATGCATTAAAAAACGTTACCAACCAGTCAACAATACAGTCACCCATTTTTGTTTAATAAATTCCACTGCAATATCATCCAAACCTGCTGCCTTGCCGGCTTTCATCTTCTGCAATACTTTTGCTACTTGTTGTCTGTTTACCAAATCATTCTCCCTAACCCTCTCACTCTACACACCACCTCGACCAAAACACCCTATATCTGGCACTCTATCATTAAACCCATTCAACAAACCTTCAAGATACTTACTCCATCTCCTTCTCACATCACCCCTATTTGTTATTACCTCCCCATTAGCCCCCTTCACTGAAGTTCCCATTTGTTCCCTTGTCTTATGCACTTTATTCACCTCATTCCAAAACATCTTTTTATTCTCCCTAAAATTTAATGATACTCTCTCACCCCAACTCTCATTTGCCCTCTTTTTCACCTCTTGCACCTTTCTCTTGACCTCCTGCCTTTTTTTTTTTTTTATAAATTTCACTCTCATTTGCATTTTTTCTCTGCAAAAATCTTCCAAATGCCACTTTCTTCTCTTTCACTAATAATCTTACTTCCTCATCCCACCACTCACTACCTTTTCTAATCTGCCCACTTCCCACGCTTCTCATGCCACAAGTATCTTTTGCGCAAGCTATCACTGCTTCCCTAAACACCTCCCGTTCTTCTCCCACTACTCCTTACGTCCTTTGTTCTCATCTTTTTCCATTCTGTACTCAGTCTCTTCATGTACTTCCGCACACAAATCCTCTTCCCAAGCTCACTTACTCTCACCACTCTCTTCACCCCAACATTCTTCTTTTCTGAAAACCCTACAAATCTTCACCTTCGCCTCCACAAGAAAATGATCAGACATCCCTCCAGTTGCACCTCTTAGCACATTAACATCCAAAAGTCTCTTTCGCACGCCTATCAATTAACGCGTAATCCAATAACGCTCTCTGGCCATCTCTGCTACTTACATACGTACACTTATGTATATCTCTCTTTTAAACCAGGTATTCCCAATCGCCAGTCCTTTTTCAACACATAAATCTACAAGCTCTTCACTGTTTCCATTTACAACACTTAACACCTCATGTACACCAATTATTACCTCAACTGCTACATTACTCACCTTTGCATTCAAATCACCCATCACTATAACCCGGTCTCGTGCATCAAAACTACTAACACACTCACTCAGTTCCTCCCAAAACACTTTCCTCTCATGATCTTTCTTCTCACGCCCAGGTGCATATGTACCAATTATCACCTATCTCCCTCCATCCACTTTCAGTTCTACCCATATCAATCTAGAGTTTACCTTCTTACACTATCACATACTCCCACCACTCCTCTTTCAGGAGTAGTGCTACACCTTCCCTTGCTCTGGTCGTCTCACTAACCCCTGACTTTACTCCCAAGATATTCCGAAACCATTCTTTCCCTTTACCCTTGAGCTTCGTTTTACTCAGAGGCAAAGCATCCAGGTTCCTGTCCTCAAACATACTACCTATCTCTCCTTTTTTCTCATCTTTGTTATATCCATACACATTTAGACATCCTAATCTGAGCCTTCGAGGTGGATGAGCACTCCCCGAGTGATTCCTTCTGTTTCTCCTTTTAGAAAGTTAAAATACAAGGAGGGGAGGGTGTCCAGCCTCCCGTTCCCGTCCCATTTATTCGCCTTCTACGATACGAGAGGAATACGTGGGAGGTATTCTTTCTGCCCTATCCCCAGATATATACATATATTCACATACATATATTCATACTTGCTGCCCCCACTCATTCCCGTCGCCATCCCGCCACCAATGAAATGACAACTCCTCCCCTCGCATGCGCGCGAGGTAGCGCTAGGAAAAGACAATAGTTGCCACATTCGTTCACACTCAGTCTCTAGCTATCATGTATAATGCACAGAAACCACAGCTCCCTCTCCATATCCAGGCCCCAAAGAACTTTCCATGGTTTACCCCAGACGATTCGCACGCCCTGGTTCAATCCATTGACAGCACGTTGACCCCGGTATACCACATCGTTCCAATTTACTATAATCTTTTCACGCCTTTCATTCTCCTGCATGTTCATGTCGCGATCGCTCAGAATCTTTTTCACTCAATACTTCCACCTCCAATTTGGTCCCCCACTTCTCTTCGTTCCCTCCAACTCTGACACATGTATCCTCTTTGTCAATCTTTCCTCACTCATTCTCTCCATGTGACCAAACCATTTCGAAACATCCTCTCGTGCTCGCTTAGCCCCGCTCTTTTTATTTCAACACATTTCTCTTGCCCTTTCATTACTTACTCGATCAAACCACCTCACACCACATATTGTCCTCAAACACCTCATTACAACACCTCTACCTTCCTCCGCACAACTCAATCTGTAGCACACGCCTCGCATCCTTATAACACTGTTGGAACCCCTATTCCTTCAAACATACCCATTTTTGCGTTCCTTGATAATGTTCTCGCCTTCCACACATTTTTGAATGCTTCTAGATCTATCACCCCCTCCCGCAGCCTGTGACTCACTTGCACTTCCATGGTTCCATCCGCTTCCAGATCCACTCCCTGATCTAAAACGCTTTACTTCCTCCAGTTTATCTCCATTCAAACTTACCTCCCATTTGACTTGACCCTCATCCCTATTGTACATAATAACCTTGCTCTTATTCACATTTACTCTCAGCTTTCATGTCTCACACACTTTACCAAACTCAGTCACGAGCTTCTGCACTTTCTTACCCGAATCAGCCACCAGCGACCTATGATCAGCAAACAACAACTGACTCACTTCCCAAGCTCTCTCATCCACAACAGACTGCATACTTGCCCCTTTCTCCAAAACTCTTGCATTCACCTCCATAACAACCCCATCCATAAACAAAGTAAACAATGAAGGACACATCACGCACCCCAGCCGCAAACCGACATTCACTGAGAACCAATCACTTTCTTTTCTTCCTGCTAGTACACATGCCTTACATAATCGATAAAATCTTTTCACTGCTCTAGCAACTTGCCTCCCACACCATATATTCTTAATACCTTCCACAGAGCATCTCTATTAACTCTATCATACGCCATCTCCAGATCCATAAATGGTATATACATTGTAAATCCATTTGCTTTTCTAAGTATTTCTCACATACATTCTTCAAAGCAAACACCTAATCCACACATCCTCTACCACTTTTCAATCCATACTGCTCTTCCTCATACTGATGCTCTATACATTTCATCATCTCAATCAATAACCTCCCAAATAATTTTCCAGGAATATTCATAAAACTTATACCTCTGTAATTTGAATGCTAACATTTATCCCCTTTACATTTGTACAATGGCACAATGCATGCATTCCGTCAGTCCTCAGGCACTTCACCATGAGCGATAAATACATCGAATATCCTTACCAACCAGTCAATAACACAGTCAGCCACTTTTTTTAATAGATTCCACAGCAATTCCATCCGAACCCGCTGCCTTGCCGGCTTTCATCTTCCGCAAAGCTTTCACTTCCCTTTCTTTGTTTGTCAAATCATTCTTCCTAACCTTCTCCCTTTGCACACCACCTCGACCAAAACACCTTATATCTGCCACTCTATCATCTAACACATTCAACAAACCTTCAAAATACTTACTCCATCTCCTTCTCACAGCACCATTACTTGTTATTACCTTCCCATTTGCCCCCTTCACCGATGTTCCCATTTGTTTTCTTGTCTTAGCACTTTATTTACCTCCTTCCAAAACATTTTTTTTATTCACCCTAAAACTTAATGATGCTCACTCACCCCAACTCTCATTTGCCCTTGTTTTCTCCTCTTGCGCCTTTCTATTGAACTCTTGCCTCTGTCTTTTATACATCTCCCAATCATTTGCACTATTTCCCTGCAAAATTCGTCCCAATGCCTCTCTCTTCTCTTTCACTAATAGTATTACTTTTTCATTCCACCACTCACTACCCTTTCTAATCTGCCCATCTCCCACACTTCTCATGCCACAAGCATCTTTTGCGCAAGCCATCACTGCTTCTCTGAATTCATCCTCCCCCATTCCCCCACTCCCCTAGTCTCACCTTTTTCCATTCTACACCCTGTCTCTCCTAGTACTTTCTCACACAAGTTTCCTTCCTAAGCTCACTTACTCCAACGACTCTCTTCACCCAACATTCTCTCTTCTTTTCTGGAAACCTCTACACATCTTTCCCTTCGCATCCACAATATAATGACCAGACATCCCTCCATTTGCACCTCTCAGCACATTAACCTCCAAAAGTCTCTCACTCACCTATCAATTATCATATAAACCAATAACTCTCCCTGGCCATCTCTCCTACTCACATACGTATAACTTTTGTATATATCTCTTTTTACCTGGTATTCCCAATCATCAGTCCTTTTTCAGTACACAAATCTACAAGCTCCTAACTATTTCCATTTACAACACTGGACGCCCAATGCACACCAATTGTTAACTAAAATGCCACATTACTAACCTTTGCATTCAAGTCAATCAACACTATCACATAGTATCTTGCATCAAAACTGCTAACAAACTCAATCAGCTGCTTCCAAAGCACTTTCCTTTCGTGGTCTTTCTTCTCATGCCCAGGTACATAGGCACCAAAAATCACATGTCTTTATCCATCCACTTTTAGTTTTATCCGTATCAATCTAGAGTATATATATATAAATATATATATATATATATATATATATATATATATATATATATATATATATTATATATATATATATATATATATATATATATATATATATATATTATTTCAATTTACATTGTCGCTGTATCCCGCGTTAGCGAGGTATCGCAAGGAAACACACGAAAGAATGGCCCAACTCACCCACATACACACGTATATACATACACGTCCACACACGCAAATATACAAATCTATACATCTCAATGTACA
>NC_092236.1:30149641-30158193 GCF_036320965.1 Panulirus ornatus
GAACATGCAGGAGGATGAAAGGAGGGCAAGGAATAGAGTTAATTGGATCATTGTGGTATACCGGGGTTGACGTGTTGTCAGTGGATTGAATCAGGGCATGTGAAGCGTCTGGGGTAAACCATGGAAAGTTGTGTGGGGCCTGGATGTGGAAAGGGAGCAGTGGTTTCGGGCATTATTGCATGACAGCTAGTGACTGAGTGTGAATGAATGGGGCCTTTGTTTTCTTTTCCTAGCGCTACATCGCACACATGAGGGGGGAGGGAGATGGTATTCCATGTGTGGCGAGGTGGCGATGGGAATGAATAAAGGCAGACAGTGTGAATTGTGTGCATTTGTATATATATGTACGTGTCTGTGTGTGTATATATATGTGTACATTGAGATGTATAGGTATGTATATTTGCGTGTGTGGACGTGTATGTATATACATGTGTATGGGGGTGGGTTAGGCCATTTCTTTCGTCTGTTTCCTTGCGCTACCTCGCAAACGCGGGAGACAGCGACAAAGCAAAATGAATAAATAAATAAATATACATATATATATATATATATATATATATATATATATATATATATATATATATATATATATATATATATATATATATATATAATTTGATGCGTTACCCACTAAAGGGGTTAATAAAGAAACTAACCATTTTGACAATTTATATGTGATGGAGCCTACTGAACTCACTATAGGTCTTGCTGGAAAATTATTTATCCCTGGGGATAGGGGAGAAAGAATACTTCCCACGTATTCCCTGCGTGTCGTAGAAGGCGACTAAAAGGGAAGGGAGCGGGGGGCTGGAAATCCTCCCCTCTCGTTTTTTTTTTTTTTTTTTTTTTTTTTTTTTTTTTTTTAATTTTCCAAAAGATGGAACAGAGAAGGGGGCCAGGTGAGGGTATTCCCTCAAAGGCCCAGTCCTCTGTTCTTAACGCTACCTCGCTATCGCGGGAAATGGCGAATAGTATGAAAAAAAAAAAAAAAAAAAAATATATATATATATATATATATATATATATATATATATATATATATATATATGTATATATATATGTATGTATATATTGGAAAGGATCACAATTTTGCGCGTGATCAAGTCCACGCGGAAAATGAAACACGATAAGTTCCCAAGTGCACTTTCCTGTAATAATCACATCATCAGGGGAGACACAAGAGAGAAATATTGGACAATCACATGTTTACCAAATGGCGTCCTAGCTCCGTCTCTTCGATGTATATCAACTGACTGTTACATTTCTCTCTTGTGTCTCCCCTGATGATGTGATTATTACACGAAAGTGCACTTGGGAACTTTTAGTGTTTCATTTTCCCCGTGGACTCATAGGAATATACATATATATTGGACTCATAGGAATATATATTTTATATTTTGCTTTGTCGCTGTCTCTCGCGTTTGCGAGGTAGCGCAAGGAAACAAACGAAAGAAATGGTCAAACCCACCCCCATACACATGTATATACATACACGTCCACAGATGCATATATATATATCCATGCATCTGAATGTACACATATATATACACACACAGACACATACATATATGCACTTGCACATAATTCATATATATATAATATATATATATATATATATATATATATATATATATATATATATATATATATATATATATATATATATATATATATATATATATATATATATATATATATATATATATATATATATATGAGTCCACGGGGATAATGAATCGCGGAAAGTTCCCAGTGCACTTTCATGTACTCATCACATCATCAGGGGAGATACAAGATAGAAATATAACAGTCAGTTGATATACATCGAAGAGACGAAGCTAGGACGCCATTTGGTAAACATGTGATTGTCCAAAACATACAACGGGCGTCCATAACTTATCATTTTGCAAATCTTATCAACAATAAAGTTATCTAATTTGTATAGACCATCACTACTATTAAGATTACAATTCTTTGTGTATTTAATAATAGAAGAATCAATATTTCTCTTGGTAATAGATTTAGAGTTAATTACTGAGATGGCGTTACTCCAGTCAATTCAATGATCATAGTTTTTAACATGATTAAGCAAGGCATTTGATTCTTGTCCCGTTCTTATACTATAATTATGTTGCTTAAGTCTAACAGAAAGATCCTTACTAGGATGAACAACATAAAATTTGTCACAGTTTCCACAAGGAACTTTATAGATGCAACCAAGAGAATTTTCTGGTGAATTCCAGATTAAGATATTTTTTATAGTAATATTGTTGCTAAAGGAAACATTTACATGAAATGATTTAAGCAACAAGGGAAGCAAAGTGGAAATATTTATTAAAAGGGAGAACTAAAAGATTCTTTTTGTCAATGGGAGGTTTGGGGTCAACTCTATAAAATGATTTCTTTGCTAAGTTAAGGGATTCATCAATGAAAGATCTAGGGTACTTTAACTTATATGCAATAGAATATATCTTCTCAAACTCATCATCAATAAAGTGTGGACTGCAAATACCTAATGCAATAAGGAACATAGATTGAAATGATAATTCAACTCTGTCATGTTAAGATGAGTAATAATGTATATATGAGCATACAGTGGTGGGTTTTCTGTAGATGCTAAACTTAAAGTTGTTTCCTTGTCTATGGATCATGCAATCTAGAAATGGTAACATACCATTACTTTCATTTTCTACAGTAAATTTGATGGAAGGTACTAAATTGTTAAGTAAGGGGAGAAATATTTGAAAATTTTCATTTGTTGGACAAACACAAAGAACATCATCTACAAACCTAAACCAAATTGCATTAGAAGGTAATATATCCTTTAGTAATTTTGTTTCAAAAATTTCCATATAAAGATTACTTAGTACATGTGAAAGAGGGTTACCCATTGCCATACCTAATTTTTGAGCATAATAATCTCCATTGTTAAAATACAGTCTTTTATACACAATTTTATAAGTTCAATGAAATTAGACTTTGAAACAGGTAAATGAATATCATCCGACATCAAATAGATATTCTAAAAGGTCATCAACTGGAACTTTAGTGAAAAATGAGGAAACATCAAAGCTAACTAGTTTGAAATCAAAATTAACATTGATATTGTTTAGCTTGTTGACTAAATCTACATTGTTCGTGATATTACAATTTGATGCGTTACCCACTAAAGGGGTTAATAAAGAAACTAACCATTTTGACAATTTATATGTGATGGAGCCTACTGAACTCACTATAGGTCTTGCTGGAAAATTATGTTTATGTGTTTTGATAAGTCCATACATATATGGCAATGAAGGGAACAAAGATGTAGAAAATGAAAATAATGGTATGTTACCATTTTTCGAATGCATGATCCATAGACAAGGACACAAATTTAAATTTAGCACATACAGAAATGCCACCAATGTATGCTCATAGATCCATTATAACTCATATCAACATGACAGAGTTAAATTATCATCATTTCAATCTATGTTCTTAAGGGCATTACGTATTTGCAGTCCAGACTTTATTGATGATGAGTTTGAGAAGGTATATTCTATTGGATCTAAGTTAAAGTACCCTAGATCTTTCATTGATAAATCCCTTAAGTTAGCAAAGAAATCATTTTATAGAGTTGAGCCCAAACCTCCCACTGACAAAAAGAATCTTTTAGTTCTCCCTTTTAATAATAATTTCACTTTGCTTCCCATGTTGCTTAAATCCTTTAATGTAAATGTTGCCTTTAGCAACAATAATACTATAAAGAATATCTTAATCAGGAATTCACCAGAAAATTCTCTTGGTTGCATGTATAAAGTTCCTTGTGGAAACTGTGATATAGTTTATGTTGGTCAGACTGTTAAGGATCTTTCTGTTAGACTTAAGCAACATAAATATAGTATAAGAACGGGACAAGAATCAAATGCCTTGTTTAACCATGTTAAAAGCTATGATCATTGTATTGACTGGAGTAACGTTATCTTAGTTATTAACTCTAACTCTATTACCAAGAGAAGTATCATTGAATCTTCTATTATTAGATACACAAAGAATTATAATCTTAATATTAGTCATGGTCTATACAAATTAGATAACTTTATTGTTGACAAGATTTGTGAAATGATAAGTTTATGGACGCTCGTATGTTTTGGACAATCATATGTTTACCAAATGTCGTCCTAGCTTCGTCTCTTCGATGTATATCAACTGACTGTTATATTTCCCTCTTGTGTCTCCCCTGATGATGGGATCATTACACGAAAGAGCACTTGGGAACTTTTCGTGTTTCATTTCCCCCTTGGACTCACTGGAATATCTTGATCACGCGCAAAATTGTGATCCTTTCCAACATGGATTTCACAAGGCTCTTCTATTACTTCTCTACAAGCTGTCCTGGACTTTCTCCTTTCGTTACTGTTTTCTCCAAATCGTTATTAAGTTATGATTTGAATTCCTTAGGAAATGTCTTGATGAACAAGTGATGCCAAGATCTGTCCTACCTCAACGTTTGTTGCAGCTGTCTGGTCGACCATTTGACCAATTTCAAAATATTATTTTAAAGAAAATCATTGAATTAAAGAAACTTGAAATGGTGGAGGCCTTTTGCATTTCAAGAGGGAAGAAACGTGCCTTTCAAATGGCAGTACCGACACACTGGAAGAACCGGATGTTGGACTATTGCTATGATGAATTAAGAAAAGAACGCAATAGGCTACAAGTGTCACTAAATCGTACGTTGGACCATCTTATTGAAAGTAGCGACTGGACCAATAACACAGACCCATCTTTTGTGGTAAACCTGTCTAATAAACAACTAGATAAAGATTCCTGGTGTGTATTAGGCTATGGTTTAAGTTTTGTGTGCTCTAACAGAGAGGCCAGCTGTGTTGATGTCACAAACTCTTCTTGTAATTTAGAAAAATACAGTAATCTAAGTAATGATGATATCAATATCTGTAAGGGTTTAGTGTATGCCACTTTGTCAAAACCAGTGTAAACTAATTGCCATAAAAGATTCATAAGAGCTATTAACACCTTAAAAAAAGACAAGGATATACATATTACTAAAGCACATAAGACTAATACTGTTGTGATTTTAGACAAAAGTAACTATTTATCTAAAATGAATGATCTTCTATGTGAGGACACAACACATTCTAAACTTTGTAAAAATCCCTTAAAAGCAGTTAATTCTCACTTCAATAAAAAAAAAGTGAATGTGTTGTTGAAAGGTAACATTTCTCTCATCAAAACTTTGTCATCTTAGTCCCCTTCATTGCCATATATGTATGGACTTACCAAAAACAGAGTTTTCAAGCAAGACCTATAGTGAGTTCAGTAGGCTCTATCACATAAAAATTGAAAAAATCGTTACTTTCTTTATTAAGCCCTTTAGTGGGTAAGGTATGAAATTCTGATATCAGTAACAATGTAGATTTAGTCAACAAGCTAAACAATATCAAAGTTAATTTTTGTTTCAAACCAGTTAGTTTTGATGTTTCCTCACTTTCCACTAAATGTATATATGATTCATGGTGAGGTGCCTGAGGATTGGAGGAATGCTTGCATAGTCCCATTGTACAAAGGAAAAGGGGATAAGAGTGATTGCTCAAATTACAGAGGTATAAGTTTGTTGAGTATTCCTGGCAAATTATATAGGAGGGCATTGACTCAGAGGGTGAAGGCATGTACAGAGCATCAGATTGGGGAAGAGCAGTGTGGTTTCAGAAGTGGTAGAGGATGTGTGGATCAGGTGTTTGCTTTGAAGAATATATGTGAGAAATACTTAGAAAAGCAAATGGATTTGTATGTAGCATTTATGGATCTGAAGAAGGCATATTATAGAGTTGATAGAAATGCTCTGTGGAAGGTACTAAGAATATATGGTATGGGAGGCAAGTTGTTAGAAGCAGTGAAAAGTTTTTATCGAGGATGTAAGGCATGTTTACGTGTAGGAAGAGACGAAAGTGATTGGTTCTCAGTGAATGTAGGTTTGCGGCAGGGGTGTGTGATGTCTCCATGGCTGTTTAATTTGTTTATGGATGGGGTTGTTAGGGAGGTGAATGCAAGAGTTTTGGAAAGAGGGGCAAGTATGAAGTCTGTTGGGGATGAGAGAGCTTGGGAAGTGAGTCAGTTTTTGTTCGCTGATGATACAGCGCTGGTGGCGTATTCATGTGAGAAACTGCAGAAGCTGGTGACTAAATTTGGTAAAGTGTGTGAAAGCAGAATGTTAAGAGTAAATATGAATAAGAGCAAGGTTATTAGGTACATTAAGGTTGAGGGTCAAGTCAATTGGGAGGTAACTTTGAATGGAGAAAAACTGGAGTAAGGAAAGTGTTTTAGATATCTTTGAGTGGAGCTGGCAGCGGATGGAACCATGGAAGCGGAAGTAAATCATAGGGTGGGGGAGGGGGCGAAAATCCTGGGAGCCTTGAAGAATGTTGGAAGTCGATTACAGTATCTCGGAAAGCAAAATTGTCTTTGTTTGAAGGAATAGTGGTTCCAACAATGTTGCATGGTTGCAAGGCGTGGGCTATGGATAGAGTTGTGTCAAGGAGGGTGGATATGCTGGAAATGAGATGTTTGAGGACAATATGTGGTGTGAGGTGGTTTGATCGAGTAAGTAATGTAAGGGTAAGAGAGATGTATGGAAATAAAAAGAGCGTGGTTGAGATAGAGGAAGAGGTTGTTTTGAAATGGTTTGGGCTCATGGAGAGAATGAGTGAGGAAAGATTGACCAAGAGGATATATATGTCGGAGGTGGAGGGAACGAGGAGAAGTGGGAGACCAAATTGGAGGTGGAAAGATGGAGTGAAAAAGATTTTGAGTGATCTTGGTCGGAACATGCAGGAGGGTGAAAGGCGGGCAAGGAATAGAGTGAATTGGATCGATGTGGTATACCGGGGTCGACGTGCTGTCAATGGATTGAATCAGTGCATGTGAAGCGTCTGGGGTAAACCATTGAAAGTTCTGTGGGGACTGGATTTGGAAAGGGAGGTATTGTTTCGGGCATTATTGCATGACAGCTGGAGACTGAGTGTGAGCGAATGGGGCCTCTCTTATCTTTTTTTGGCGCTGCCTCGAGCACATGAGGGGGAAGGTGGATGTTAATCCGTGTGTGGCGGGGTGGCGATGGGGGTGAGTAGGGGCAGACAGTGTGAATTGTGTGCATGTGTGTATATATGTGTGTCTGTGTGTGTATATATGTGTGTACGTTGGGATGTCTGGGTGTGTATGTTTGCGTGTGTGGACGTGTGTGTGTTTGTGCATGTGTGTGGGGGTGGCTTGGGCTATTTCTTTCGTCTGTTTCCTTGCGCTAACTCGCAGGCGCGGGAGACAGCGACAAAGCAAAATAGAAATAAATATATATATATATAAATATATATATATATATATATATATATATATATATATATATATATATATATATATATATATATATATATAAATATATATATATATATCTTTTTTTTTTTGCTAAGTCGCTGTCTCCCGCGTTTGCGAGGTAGCGCAAGGAAACAGACGAAAGATATGGCCAAACCCACCCCCATACACATGTATATACATACGTCCACACACGCAAATATACATACCTACACAGCTTTCCATGGTTTACCCCAGACGCTTCATTTATACATTTATATATATATATATATATATATATATATATATATATATATATATATATATATAGTGATGGGTGATTTGAATGCAAAGGTGAGTAATGTGGCAGTTGAGGGAATAATTGGTATACATGGGTGTTCAGTGTTGTAAATGGAAATGGTGAAGAGCTTGTAGATCTATGTGCTGAAAAAGGACTGATGATTGGGAATACCTGGTTTAAAAACCGAGATATACATAAGTATACTTATGTAAGTAGGAGAGATGGCCAGAGAGCGTTATTGGATTACGTGTTAATTGACAGGCGTGCGAAAGAGAGACTTTTGGATGTTAATGTGCTGAGAGGTGCAACTGGAGGGATGTCTGATCATTATCTTGTGGAGGCTAAGGTGAAGATTTGTATGGGTTTTCAGAAAAAAAGAGTGAATGTAGGGGTGAAGAGGGTGGTGAGAGTAAGTGAGCTTGGGAAGGAGACCTGTGTGAGGAAGTACCAGGAGAGACTGAGTACAGAATGGAAAAAGGTGAGAACAATGGAAGTAAGGGGAGTGGGGGAGGAATGGGATGTATTTAGGGAATCAGTGATGGATTGCGCAAAAGATGCTTGTGGCATGAGAAGAGTGGGAGGTGGGTTGATTAGAAAGGGTAGTGAGTGGTGGGATGAAGAAGTAAGAGTATTAGTGAAAGAGAAGAGAGAGGCATTTGGACGATTTTTGCAGGGAAAAAATGCAATTGAGTGGGAGATGTATAAAAGAAAGAGACAGGAGGTCAAGAGAAAGGTGCAAGAGGTGAAAAAAAGGGCAAATGAGAGTTGGGGTGAGAGAGTATCATTAAATTTTAGGGAGAATAAAAAGATGTTCTGGAAGGAGGTAAATAAAGTGCGTAAGACAAGGGAGCAAATGGGAACTTCAGTGAAGGGCGCAAATGGGGAGGTGATAACAAGTAGTGGT
>NC_092236.1:30158293-30354415 GCF_036320965.1 Panulirus ornatus
AAAGTAAGTATAGCTTTGTGCCTGAGTTGTGTAATGACGGACGTGATGGCTACTCTCCTAAAAAACTACACAGGATGTAAACAGTCATATAGGCACTCTATGTCCAGTAAAGCTATTTAACACTTAGACGATCATTAAGAAGGACCACAATAGTCGATCTAAAAGTAGCTGGACTAGTTGATCATACAGAGGAAAAGTTAGATCAGCAGTGTGTACAAGTTACAGCTTCAATGGATGTTATCGGGCGTATCAAGGGGTTTTTCAAATCATTTTTCTTTGTGACTTGGAAGGGCCCCAGTATCATATACAAGTCTTCTAAAATGTATGTTTGTTACTAAATCTATAACAAAAAATTGTCATAAGTTTTGTTTTTAGTCCTTTCGCAATCAGTAAGTGTGAAAAAGATGAATGTACCAAATAATCCAATAGAAGGTGAGTTCCTATGGATTAAGTATCAAGTCGATTAGTCTCCGTCTAAAATAATAAACCCATATTTAGGCCAGAATTCAAAACCTGCTTCTGTGGGCTTATCATGGATCAAAAGTGTATTTTGAAAAAAAGAATTAACAAATCTGTTACAAGAATCAGATTCTTGCTAAAGATACAACTTTTCTTCTTCATCATTCACATCGAACATGTCTATGGTCATAAAAGGAAGTCATTTACTACGTCAGCGTCATTTGATTAAAAAAATTTGTACTAAAAACCTTCATTGATCAAGTTTCATGACTACAGTCGTGAGCCATTTTTCCTATTCAACGATTTGGTGGGAAAATCTAATTGGTAGAATACAACGTATCAGCGTGTTTTAAAGAAAATGAAAAATGAGTCTACAATTAGAAATATATGAAGAAGTGAACTTCCCGAGTTTCGATTACCCACGAATGATAATGACATTTCAAGGGATTTTTATGGTATTTACCAGTAAAGAGTTTTGTCATAAAATCCGATAGAATAAAAGAGAGAGTTACAGTCATCGTTTTAATCAGTACGCGAAATACTATAGTCATACCAAGGAAGTGAATTACTTCATATAACAGCATACTCCTGTAGTATGGTATAATTTGCAACAAGATGAAAAAAGTCTTTCAGAGGTGTAGATTTATTTCCATATTGAAGACATGAGTATCATGCAATTATTAGGTTAGATAAACAACCACCAGGATGTAAATTGTGCCTGAATGTCTAAGTCCACCTCAGATCATCAGGATGACCACTTGAGTGTTCAGGTCTTCTATCATTCTTTACGGTGGACGTCTCGGTGTTCCAGTTCTTTATTTGGACTCCTCAGAGATCCTCTTCAGGTCTTTACTGTCTGTATAGTCCCTCTGAACCTCTGAAAAGTCAACAATATGTTTTATCAATGTATTGCTCCCAAACTGCTGTTCATACTTTTTAAATGAATCAAAGGCACCATTGAACGTTTCCATATAATGTAATACAACATTCTTATAAGAGCCGCCATTACGGAATACATTACTCTTACGGTTCGAACGGGGTTCTCGTGGCTAAACCAGGGCTCTGAACTTTGGAGAATCATTGGACAGAGTTATCTCCCTGGATATAGGATCAACCATCGATAGAGATGTAAATCTGTTCGCAAGAACTTTAATAGATTACTGTGATTCGTCTCCCCTATTTCAATTTTCTAAGAGGGGAAACAGAAGGAGTCATGCGACGAGTGCGATCCTCCTCGAAAGCTCAGATTGGAGTGTCTAAATGTGTGGGATATAACCAAAATGAGAAAAAGTGAGAGATAGGTAGTATGTTTGAAGAAAGGAACCTGGATGTTTTGGCTCTGAATGAAAAGAAGCTAAGGGTAAAGGGCAAGAGTGGTTGGGGATGTCTTGGGAGTAGAGTCAGGGGTTGGTGAGAGGAAAAGAGCAAAGGAAGGACTAGCACTACTCCTAAAGTAGGAGTTGTGGGAGTATGTGATAGAGTGTAAGAAAGTAAACTCTAGATTGATATGGGTAACACTGAAAGTAGATGGAGAGAGATGGGTAATTATTGGTGCCTATGCACCTGATCATGAGAGGAAAAGTCATGAGAGGCAAGTGTTTTGGGAGCAGCTGAGTGAGTGTGTTAGGAGCTTTGGTGCACGAGTGATAGGTGATTTAAATGCAAGGGTGAGCAATGTCTCAGTTGAGGGTAAAATTAGTGTACAATTTATGTGCGAAATAAAGGATTGGTGATTGGGAATACTCGGTTTGAAAAGAGAGTTATATATAAGTATGCGTATGTGAGTAGAAGAGATGGCCAGAGACCGTTATTGAATTATGTGTTCATTGATAGCGTGTAAAATAGAGACTTTTGGATGTTAATGTGCTGGAAAGGGCAGCTGGATGGATTTCTGATCATCATCTTGTGGAGGCGAAGGTTAAGATTTGTAGAGGTGAACAGGCAAAAAGAGAGAATGTTGGGGTGAAGAGAGTGTTAAGAGTAAGCGAGCTTGGAAAGGAGACTTGTGTGAGGAAGCACCAGGAGGATTGAGTGCAGAATGGCAAAAGTTGAGAGATAATGACGTAAGGGGAGTGAAGGATGAGTGGGATGTATTGAAGGAAGCAGTGATGGGCTCCGCAAAGGATGCTTGTGGCATGAGAAAGGTGTTAGGTGGGCAACTTAGAAAGGGTAGTGAGCGGTGGAATGAAAAAGTAAGACTGATGGTGAAATAGAAAAGATAGGCCTTTCGACGATTTTTGCAGGGAAGTAGTGCAGATGACTGGGATATATATAGAAAATCGGCATGTGGTCAAGAGATAGGTGCAAGAGTTGAAAAAGAGGGCAAATGAGAGTTGGGATGAGAGAGTATAATTAAATTTTAGGGAGAATAAAAAGATGTTTTCTAATGAGGTAAATAAAGCGCTTAAGACAAGAGAACAAATGGGAACATCGGCGAACGGGGCTAATGGAGAGGTGATAACAAGTAGTGGTGAAGTGAGAAGATGGAGTGAGTATTTTGAAGGTTTCTTGAATGTGTTTCATGATAGAGTGGCACATATAGGGTGTTTTGGTTGAAATGGTGTGCGAAGTGACAGGGTCAAGGAGAATGGTTTGGTAATGAAAACTTTGCTGAAGATGAAAGCCGACAAGGCGGAGGGTTTGGATGGTATTACACTAGAATTTATAAAAAAGATGGGGGGAGGTGCCTGTGTTGTTGACTAGTTTGTAAGAATATTCAGTGAACGTATTGTTCTGGGTGAAGTTCCTGAGGATTGGCGAAATGCATGCATAGTGCCATTGTACAAAGGCAAAGGGGAAAAAACGAATGGTCAAATTGCAGAGGTATAAGTTTGTTGATTATTCTTGCGAAATTATATGGGATGGTATTGACAGAGAGGGTAAAGGCATGAGCTAAACATCAGATTAGGGAAGAGCAGTGTGGTTTCAGAAGTGGTAGAGGATGGGAGAATCAGGTGTTTTCTATGAAAACGTATGTGAGAAGTACTTAGTAAAACAGATGGATATGTATGCACAATTTGTGGATCTGGATACGGCATATCATAGGGTTGACAGAGATGCTTTGTGGAAGGAATTAAGAGTATATGGTGTGGGAGGTACGTTGCTAGAGACAGTGAAAGGTTTTTGTCGCGAATGTAAGGCATGTGTTCGAGTAGGAAGAGAGGAAAGTGATTGGGTTACAGTGAATTTCGATTTGCGGCAGCGGTGCGTGATGTCTCCATGGTTGTTTTATTTGTTTATGGGTATGATGCTTAGGGAGGTAAATGCAAGAGTTTTGGAAAGAAGGGCGAATATGCAATCTGTTGTGGATGAGAGGGCTTGGGAAGTGAGTCAGTTGCTGTTCGCTGATGATACAGCGCTGGTGGCTGATTCCGGTGAGAAACTGTAGAAGTTGGTGACTGAGTTTGGCAAGGTGTGTGAAAGAAGAAAACTGAGAGTAAATGTGAATAATGCTTAAGGGACAAGTCAAATGGGAGGTAAGTTTGAATGGAGAAAAGCTGGAGGAAGTGAAGTGTTTCAGATATCTGAGAGTGGAATTAGCAGCGGCAGTGAGTCACCAGGTGGGGAGGGGGCAAAGGTTCTGGAGGAGTTAAGAATGTGCGGAAGGTGAGAACGTTATCTCCTAAAGCAAAAGTAGGTATATTTGAATGAATAATGGTTCCAACAATGTTATATGGCTGTTGGGCATGGGGTATGGATAGGGTTGTGCGGTGGCGGGTAGATGTGCTGGAAATAAGAAGTTTAAGGACAATATGTGGTGTGAGGTGTTTTGATCGAGTAAGTAATGAAAGGGTAAGAGAGATGTGTGGTAATAAAAAGTGTGGATGAGAGAGCAGAAGAGAGTGTGTTGAATTGGTTTTGGTCGCATGGAGAGAATGAGTGAGGAAAGCTTGACAAATATGATATACGTGTCAGAGGTGGAGGGAACGAAGAGAAGCGGGAGACTAAGTTGGTGGTGGAAGGATAGAGTGAAAGAGATTTTGAGCGATCGGGGCCTGAACATACAAGAGGGTGAAAGGCGTGCAAGGAATAGAGTGAATTGGAACGATGTGGTACACCGAGGCGACGTGTTGTCAATGGATTAAACCAAGTGATTTGAAGCGTCTGGGATAAACCATGGAAGTTTTAAGTGGTCTAGATGTGGAAATTGAGCTGTGGTTTGGGTGCATTACACATGACAGCTAGAGACTAAGTGTGAACGAATGTGGCCTTTTGTCGTTTTATATATATATATATATATATATATATATATATATATATATATATATATATATATATATATATATATATATATATATATATATATATATATATATATATATATATATATATATATATATATATATATATATATATATATATATATATATATATATATATATATATATATATATATATATATATATATATATATATATATATATATATATATATATATATGTGGTTGGGTTGGGCCATTTCTTTCAACTGTTTCCATGCGCTACCTCGCTAACACGGAAGACGAGAATTATTTATAATAAACGAATAGAATAAATAAGCTTTCATAAGTGGTTATATAACCATTCAACATAATGCTCCTCTTAGTTCGGTCTTTCTTCACGCTAGCACAACCATGAAAGCGCCTCCCAACGACCCTGCCTCCTCTTTGGGGGTTCAGTCTCACTGCCGTCGACAGCCCAGCAGGTTGGCTGACAAGCGGAAGGGGATTACGACCTCAGGCGGAAACTTCACCAGAAGAACCTGTCGCCTTACCGTCATTCTTTTTTTTTTCTTTTTACCCCCAGGTAATCACGAATCTTTCGTGTGCCAGGCACAACGCTCACTTGGACCATCATCTAAAGTCTCAATAGATTACATGAGGCTTACGGTGTAGGCAAGTCAGGACTGCATTATTGTTTATTAGTATTTCCTCCATAACTGCATCATATCTTGTCAGGATCCGTTTTCATAGTAAATTCATTTTGATAATGGCTTTATTATGGGTGAAACAGGGCAAATTTTGAAAAAGATATCTATTCAAATAGCATCTGTAGACTGTCTTGCCATAATTAGCTTCTGCTACGGCATAAGTAGTCTTAAAAATGACAAAAAAGATTTCTTTAAAAAATGTCTCTTTAGACCGTTTGCATCTTTACACCTGCAGGGAAGAAATTTTGATTACATATATATATATCATTAACCTAATACATGTATCTGAGTAGTTTCTCATAATATTCCATACAAAACACACACTAACACACAAACACATACATACACACACACACACATACACACACACACAAACACACACACACACACACACACACACACACATACATTGAGATGTATAGGTATATATATATATGCGTGTGTGGACGTGTATGTATATACATGTGTATGTGGGTGGGTTGTGCCATTCTTTAGTCTGTTTCCTTGCGCTACCTCCCTATCGTGGGACACAGCGACAAAGCAAAATAGATGGAATGAATATATGTATATATATATATATATATATATATATATATATATAGTAAAAAAAAAAAAAAATATATATATATATATATATATATATATATATATATATATATAAATAAAAAAATATATATATATATATATATATATATATATATATATATATATATATATATATATATATATATATATATATATATATATATATATATATATATATATATATATATATATATATATATATATATATTTTTTTTTTTTTTTTCATACTTTGTCGCTGTCTCCCGCGTTTGCGAGGTAGCGCAAGGAAACAGACGAAAGAAATGGCCCAACCCCCCCCCCATACACATGTATATACATACGTCCACACACGCAAATATACATACCTACACAGCTTTCCATGGTTTACCCCAGACGCTTCACATGCCTTGATTCAATCCACTGACAGCACGTCAACCCCGGTATACCACATCGCTCCAATTCACTCTATTCCTTGCCCTCATTTCACCCTCCTGCATGTTCAGGCCCCGATCGCACAAAATCTTTTTCACTCCATCTTTCCACCTCCAATTTGGTCTCCCTCTTCTCCTTGCTCCCTCCACCACCGACACATATATCCTCTTGGTCAATCTTTCCTCACTCATCCTCTCCATGTGCCCAAACCACTTCAAAACACCCTCTTCTGCTCTCTCAACCACGCTCTTTTTATTTCCACACATCTCTCTTACCCTTACGTTACTCACTCGATCAAACCACCTCACACCACACATTGTCCTCAAACATCTCATTTCCAGCACATCCATCCTCCTGCGCACAACTCTATCCATAGCCCACGCCTCGCAACCATACAACATTGTTGGAACCACTATTCCTTCAAACATACCCATTTTTGCTTTCCGAGATAATGTTCTCGACTCCCACACATTCTTCAAGGCCCCCAGAATTTTCGCCCCCTCCCCCACCCTATGATCCACTTCCGCTTCCATGGTTCCATCCGCTGCCAGATCCACTCCCAGATATCTAAAACACTTCACTTCCTCCAGTTTTTCTCCATTCAAACTCACCACCCAATTGACTTGACCCTCAACCCTACTGTACCTAATAACCTTGCTCTTATTCACATTTACTCTTAACTTTCTTCTTCCACACACTTTACCAAACTCAGTCACCAGCTTCTGCAGTTTCTCACATGAATCAGCCACCAACGCTGTATCATCAGCGAACAACAACTGACTCACTTCCCAAGCTCTCTCATCCCCAACAGACTTCATACTTGCCCCTCTTTCCAAAACTCTTGCATTTACCTCCCTAACAACCCCATCCATAAACAAATTAAACAACCATGGAGACATCACACACCCCTGCCGCAAACCTACATTCACTGAGAACCAATCACTTTCCTCTCTTCCTACACGTACACATGCCTTACATCCTCGATAAAAACTTTTCACTGCTTCTAACAACTTTCCTCCCACACCATATATTCTTAATACCTTCCACAGAGCATCTCTATCAACTCTATCATATGCCTTCTCCAGATCCATAAATGCTACATACAAATCCATTTGCTTTTCTAAGTATTTCTCACATACATTCTTCAAAGCAAACACCTGATCCACACATCCTCTACCACTTCTGAAACCACACTGCTCTTCCCCAATCTGATGCTCTGTACATGCCTTCACCCTCTCAATCAATACCCTCCCATATAATTTACCAGGAATACTCAACAAACTTATACCTCTGTAATTTGAGCACTCACTCTTATCCCCTTTGCCTTTGTACAATGGCACTATGCACGCATTCCGCCAATCCTCAGGCACCTCACCATGAGTCATACATACATTAAATAACCTTACCAACCAGTCAACAATACAGTCACCCCCTTTTTTAATAAATTCCACTGCAATACCATCCAAACCTGCTGCCTTGCCGGCTTTCATCTTCCGCAAAGCTTTCACTACCTCTTCTCCGCTCACCAAATCATTTTCCCTAACCCTCTCACTTTGCACACCACCTCGACCAAAACATCCTATATCTGCCACTCTATCATCAAACACATTCAACAAACCTTCAAAATACTCACTCCATCTCCTTCTCACATCACCACTACTTGTTATCACCTCCCCATTTGCGCCCTTCACTGAAGTTCCCATTTGCTCCCTTGTCTTACGCACTTTATTTACCTCCTTCCAGAACATCTTTTTATTCTCCCTAAAATTTAATGATACTCTCTCACCCCAACTCTCATTTGCCCTTTTTTTCACCTCTTGCACTTTCTCTTGACCTCCTGTCTCTTTCTTTTATACATCTCCCACTCAATTGCATTTTTTCCCTGCAAAAATCGTCCAAATGCCTCTCTCTTCTCTTTCACTAATACTCTTACTTCTTCATCCCACCACTCACTACCCTTTCTAATCAACCCACCTCCCACTCCTCTCATGCCACAAGCATCTTTTGCGCAATCCATCACTGATTCCGTAAATACATCCCATTCCTCCCCCACTCCCCTTGCTTCCATTGTTCTCACCTTTTTCCATTCTGTACTCAGTCTCTCCTGGTACTTCCTCACACAGGTCTCCTTCTCAAGCTCACTTACTCTCACCACCCTCTTCACCCCAACATTCACTCTTCTTTTCTGAAAACCTATACAAATCTTCACCTTAGCCTCCACAAGATAATGATCAGACATCCCTCCAGTTGCACCTCTTAGCACATTAACATCCAAAAGTCTCTCTTTCGCACGCCTGTCAATTAACACGTAATCCAATAACGCTCTCTGGCCATCTCTCCTACTTACATAAGTATACTTATGTATATCTCGCTTTTTAAACCAGGTATTCCCAATCATTAGTCCTTTTTTTTTTTTTTTCATTCATTTCAAGCTAGAAGTTTCAGTTTTCTAAATTGTTTCTTACATTTTTCATATGTATATATATGTATGTGTGTGTGTATATATGTGCGTATGTATGTGTATGTGTGTGTATGTGTATATGTATATATATATGTATGTATCCCTGGGGATAGGGGGGAAAGAATACTTCCCACGTATTCCTCGCGCGTCGTAGAAAGCGACTAGAGGGGACGGGAGCGGGGGGCCAGAAATCCACCCCTCCTTGTATTAACTTTCTAAAATGGGAAACAGAAGAAGGAGTCACGCGGGGAGTGCTCATCCTCCTCGAAGGCTCAGAGTGGGGTGCCTAAATGTGTGTGGATGTAACCAAGATGTGAAAAAAGGAGAGATAGGTAGTATGTTTGAGGAAAGGAACATGGATGTTTTGGCTCTGAGTGAAACGAAGCTCAAGGGTAAAGGGGAAGAGTGGTTTGGGAATGTCTGGGGAGTAAAGTCAGGTGTTAGTGAGAGGACAAGAGCAAGGGAAGGAGTAGCAATACTCCTGAAACAGGAGTTGTGGGAGTATGTGATAGAGTGTAAGAAAGTAAATTCTCGATTAATATGGGTAAAACTGAAAGTTGATGGAGAGAGGTGGGTGATTATTGGTGCATATGCACCTGGGCATGAGAAGAAAGATCAAGAGAGGAAAGTGTTTTGGGAGCAGCTGAATGAGTGTGTTAGTGGTTTTGATGCACGAGACCGGGTTATAGTGATGGGTGATTTGAATGCAAAGGTGAGTAATGTGGCAGTTGAGGGAATAATTGGTATACATGGGGTGTTCACTGTTGTAAATGGAAATGGTGAAGAGCTTGTAGATATATATATATATATATATATATATATATATATATATATATATATATATATATATATATATATATATATATATATATATATATATATATATATATATATACATATATATATATATATATATATATATATATATATATATATATATATATATATATATTTATATATATATATATATATATATATATATATATATATATATATATATATATATATATATATATATATATATATATATATATATATATATATATATATATATATATATATATATATATATATATATATATATATATATGGCACAACCCACCCACATACACATGTATATATATACACGTCCACACACGCAAATATATATATACCTATATATCTCAATGTATACATATATATACACACAGACTTATACATATATAAACATGTATATAATTCATACTGTCTCCCTTTATTCATTCCCATCGCCACCCCGTCACATATGAAATAATAACCCCCTCTCCCCCGCATGTGCGCAGGGTAGCGGTAGGAAAAGACAACAAATGCCACATTTGTTAATAGTCAGTCTCTAACTGTCATGTAATAATGCACCGAAGCCAGAGTTCCCTTTCCACATCCAGGTCCCGCAGAACTTTCCATGCTTTACCCCAGACGCTTCACGTGCAATGGTTCAATCCAATGACAGCACGTCGAACCCGGTATACCACATCGTTCCAATTCTCTCTATTCCTTGCACGCCTTTCACCCTCCTGCATGTTCACGCCCTGATCACTCAAGATCCTTTTCACTCCATCTTTCTACCTCCAATTTGGTCTCCCACTTCTCCTCGTTCCCTCCACCTCTGACACATATATCCTCTTGGTCAAACTTTCCTCACTCATTCTCTCCACGCGACCAAACCATTTCAAAACACCCTTTTCTGCTCCCTCAACCACACTCTTCATATTACATACAACACATATCTCTTACCCTATTATTTCTTACACGATCAAGCCACCTCACACCACGTATTGTCCTCAAACATCTCATTTCCAGCACATCCACCCTCTTCCGCACAACTCTATCCATAGCCCACGCCTCGCAACCATATAACATTGTCGGAACCACTATTCCTTCAAACATACCCATTTTTGCTTTCCGAGATAATGTTTTCGACTTCCACACATTCTTCGACCCTCCCAAAACTTTCGCCCCCTCCCTCACCCTCTGATTCACTTCCGCTTCCATGGTTCCATCCACTGAAGAAAATCTACTCCCAGATATCTAAAACACTTCACTTCCCCTAGTTTTTCTCCATTCAAATTTACCTCCCAATTGACGTGTCCCTCAACCCTACTGTACCTAATGACTTTGCTCTTATTCACATTTACTTTCAGGTTTCTTCTTTCACACACTTTACCAAACTCAGTCACCAGCTTCGGCAATTTCTCACATGAATCACTAACCAGCGCTGTATCATCAGCGAACAACAACTGACTCACTTCCCAAACCCTCTCACTCACAACAAACTGCATATTTGCCCCCCTTTCCAAAACTCTTGCATATATATATATATATATATATATATATATATATATATATATATATATATATATATATATATATATATATATATATATATATATATATATATATATATATATATATATATATATATATATATATATATATATATATATATATATATATATTTATATATATATATATATATATATATATATATATATATATATATATATATATATATATATATATATATATATATATATATATATATATATATATATATATATTTATCATACTTAATCGCCGTCTCCCGCGTTAGCGAGGTAGTGCAAGGAAACAGAGAAAAGAATGGCCCAGCCCACCCACATACATGTATATACATAAACGCCTACACACACACATATACATTTCAATATATACATATATATACAGACATAAACATGTATACATGTACATATTCATACTTGCTTCCTTCATCCATTTCCGTCGCCAACCCACCACACATGAAATAGCATCCCCCCTTCTCCTACAAGGTAGCTCTAGGAAAAGACATAAAAGACCACATTCATTGACACTCAGTTTCTAGCTCTCATGTAAAATGCACCAAAACCACAGCTCCCTTTCCACATTCAGGCCCCACAAAACTTTCCATGGTTTACCCCAAACACTTCACGTGCCCTGGTTCAATCCACTGACAGCATGTTGACTCTGGTATATCACACTGTTCCAATTCATTCTATTCCTTGCACACCTTTCACCCTCCTATACGTTTAGGCCCCGATCACTCAAAATCTTTTTCGCTCCATCCTTCCACCTTCAATCTGGTCTCCTGCTTCTCATTGTTCCCTCTACCTCTGACACATATATCCTCTTGGTCAATCTTTCCTCACTCATTCTCTCCATATGACCACACCATTTCAACACGCTCTCCTCTGCTCTCTCAGCCACACTCTTTATATTACCACACATCTCTCTTACGCTCTCATTACTTACTCAAACAACCTCACAAATATTGTCCTCAAACATTCCATTTCCAACACATCCACCCTCCTCCGCACAACACCATCTACAGCCCATACCTCGCAACCATAAAACAATGTTATAACCACCATTCCTTCAAACATACCCATTTTTGCTCTTCGAGATAAAGTTCTCGCCTTCCACACATTCTTCAACGCTCCCAGAACCTTCACCCCTCCCCCACCCTGTGATTCACTTCCGCTTCCATGGTTCCATCTGCCGCTAAATCCACACACAGATATCTAAAACATTTCACTTCCTTCAGTTTTTCTCCATTCAAACATACCTCCCAACTAACTTATCCCGCAACCCTACTAAACCCAATAACCCTGCTCTTATTCACATTTACTCTCAGCTCCCCTCTTTCACATACCTTACCAAACTCAGTCACCAACTTCTGCAGTTTCTCACCCGAATCAGCCACCAGCCATGGAGACATCACGCATCCATGCCGCAAACGCTGACATTCACTGAGAACAAATCACTTTCCTCTCTTGCCTACTCGTACACAAGCTTACATCCTCAATAAAAACTTTTCACTGCTTCTAGCAACTTATCTCCCAACCCATACGCTCTTAATACCTTCCAAAATGCATCTCCATCAACCTTATCATATGCCTTCCCCAGATCCATAAATGCCACATACAAATCCAGCTGTTTTTCCAAGTTCTTCAAAGCAAACACCTGATCCATACATCCTCCACTACTTCTGAAACCATACTGCTCTTCCCCAATATGATGCCCTTACCCTCTCAATCAATACCCTCCCATATAATTCCTCAGGAACATTCAACAAACTCAAACCTCTGAAATCTGAACATTCACCTTTATCCCCTTTGCCTTTGTACAATGGCACTATGCATGCATTCCCCCAATCCTCAGGCACTTCACCATGAACCACACATACATTGAACATCCCCACCAACCAATCAACAACACAGTCACCCCGTCTTTCAATAAATTCCACTGCAATACCATCCAAGCCCACTGCCTTGCCGGCTTCTTTCTTCCGCAAAGCTTTCACTACCTCTTCTCTGTTTTCCAAACCATTCTCCCTGACCCTCTCACCTCGTACACCACCCCAACCAATATAACTCACATCTGCCACTCCATCACCAAACACATTCAACAAACCTTCAAAATACTCCATCTCACTTCATCAATACTTGTTATTACCTCACCAATTAGCCCCACTCACTGATCTTCCCATTTGTTCTCTTGTCTTACGCACTTTATTTACCTCCTTCCAAAACATCTCTTTATTCTACCCAAAATCTAATGATACTCTCTCACCCCAACTCTCACTTGGCCTCTTTTTTGCCCCCTGCACCTTTCTCTTGACCTCCTGCTGCTTTCTTTAATACATCTCCCAGTCATTTGCACTACTTCTCAGCAAAAATCTCCCAAACACCTTTCTCTCTCTTCTCTTTTGCTAACAATCTTACTTCTTCATCCCTCGACTCACTACCCTTTCTAATCTGCCCACCTCCCACCTTTCTCATGCCACAAGCATCTTTTGTGCAAGCCATCACTGCTTCCCCAAATACATCCTATTCCTCCCTCACTCTCCTTACGTAATCTGCTTTCACCCCTTGCCATTCTGCACTCAGTCTCTCCCAGTACTTCCTCACAAGTCTCCTTTCCAAGTTCACTTACTCTTAACACTTTCTTCACCCCAACATTCTCTCTTATCTGAAAATCCCTACAAATCTTCACCTTCGTCTCCACAAGATAATGATCAGACATCCCTCCAGCTGCCCTTCTCAGCACATTAACATCCAAAAGTCTCTCTTTCACACACCTATCAATTAACACATAATCAAATAATGCTCTCTGGCCATCTCTCCTACTACAATATATTTTCTTTCTTTTCTTTCAAACTATTCGCCATTTCCCGCGTTAGCGAGGTAGCGTTAAGAACAGAGAACTGGGCCTTTGAGGGAATATCCTCACCTGGCCCCCTTCTCTGTTCCTTCTTTTGGAAAACTAAAAAAAAAATAATGAGAGGGGAGGATTTCCAGCCCCCCGCTCCCTCCCCTTTTAGTCGCCTTCTACGACACGCAGGGAATACGTGGGAAGTATTCTTTCTCCCCTATCCCCAGGGATAACTACAATATATATATATATATTTATTTATTTATTTATTTATTATACTTTGTCGCTGTCTCCCGCGTTTGCGAGGTAGCGCAAGGAAACAGACGAAAGAAATGGCCCAACCCCCCCATACACATGTATATACATACGTCCACACACGCAAATATACATACCTACACAGCTTTCCATGGCTTACCCCAGACGCTTCACATATATATATATATATATATATATATATATATATATATATATATATATATATATATATATATATATATATATATATATATATATATATATATATATATATATATATATATATATATATATATATATATATATATATATATATATATATATATATATATCATTTTATTTGGTTTGTCGCTGTCTCCCACGTTAGCGAGGTAGCACAAGGAAACAAACGAAAGAATGGCCCAACCCACCCACTTACACATTCATATACATATATGTCCACACACGCCAGTATACATACCTATATATCTCAACGTATACATATATATACACACACAGACATATACATATATACACATGTACATAATTCATACTGTCTGCCTTTATTCATTCCCATCGCCATCCCGCCAACAAAGAATGAAACCCCTTTCCCCCTCATGTGTGCGAAGTAGCATTAGGAAAAGACAACAAAGGCCACATTCGTTCACACTTAGTCTCTATGTGTTATGTAATAATGCACCGAAACCACAGCTCCCTTTCCACATCAAGGCTCCAGAGAACTTTCAAATGTTTACCCTAGACAATTCACATGCCCTGGTTCAATCCATTGACAGCAAGTCGATCCCGGTATACCACATCGTTCCAATTCACTCTATTCCTTGCACGCCTTTCACCCCCTTGCATATGCATGCCCCGATCACTCAGAATCATTTTCACTTCATCATTCCAACTCCAGTTTGATCTCTCACTTCTCGTTCCCTCCACCTCTGACACATATATCCTCTTAGTCAATCATTCCTCACTCATTCTCTCCATGTGACCAAACCATTTCAAAACATCCTCTTCTGCTCTCTCAGTCACACTCTTTTTTTACCACACATCTCTCTTACCCTATTATTTCCTACTCGATCAAAACACCTCACGCAACATACTGTCCTCAAACATCTCATTTCCGGCACATCCACCCTCCTCCTCACAACTCAATATCCCACGCCTAGAAACCATATAACATTGTTGGAACCACTATTCCTTCAAATATTCCTATTCTTGCTTTCCGAGATAATGTTTCCGACTTACACACATTCTTCAACGCTCCCGGAACTTTCGCCCCCTCCCCCACCCTATGATACACTTCCGATTCCGTAGTTCCATCCGCTCCGAAATCCACTCCCAGATATCTAAAACACTTCACTTCCTCTAGTTTTTCTCCATTCAGACTTACCTCCCAATTAACTTGTCCCTCAACCTTGCTGTACCTAATAACCTTGCTCTTATTCACAATTACTCTCAGCCTTCTTCTTTCACACACTTTGCCAAACTCTGTCACCAGCTTCTGCAGTTACTCACATGAATCAGCCACCAGCGCTGTATCATCAGCGAGCAACAACTGACTCACTTCCCAAGCTCTCTCATCCACAAGAGACTGCATACTTGCCCCCCCTTTCAAAAACTCTTGCATTCACCTCCCTAACAACCCCATCCATAAACAAATTAAACAACCATGGAGACATCATACACCCCTGCCGCAAACCTACATTCACTGAGAACCAATCACTTTCCTCTCTTCCTACACGTAAACATGCCTTACATCCTCGATAAAAACTGTTTACTGCTTCTAACAACTTGCCTCCCACACCATATATTCTTAATACCTTCCACAGAGCATCTCTATCAGCTCTATCATACGCCTTCTCCAGATCCATAAATGATACATACAAATATATTTGCTTTTCTAAGTATTTCTCACATACATTCTTCAGAGCAAACACCTTATCCACACATCCTCTTCCACTTCTGAAACCACACTGCTCTTCCCCAATCTGATACTCTGTACATGCCTTCACTTTATCAATCAATACCCTTCCACATAATTTCCGAAGAAACTCAACTAACTTATACCACTGTAACTGGAGCACCTTTATCCCCTTTGCCTTTGTATAATGCCACTATGCAAGCATTCCGCCAATCCTCAGGAACCTCATCATGGGTCATACATACATTAAATAACCTTACCAGCTAGTCAAAAATGCAGTCACCCCCTTTTTTTAATAAATTCCACTGCAATACCATCCAAACCCGCTGCACTTGCCGGCTTTCATCTTCTGCAAAGCCTTTAGTACCTCTTTTCTGTTTACCAAATCATTCTCCTTAACCCTCTCACTTTGCACACCACCTCGACCAAAGCACCCTATGTCTGCCACTTTATCACCAAACACATTCAACAAACCTTCAAAATACTCACTCCATCTCCTTCTCACATCACCACTACTTGATATCACATCCCCATTTGCACCCTTCACTGAATTTACCGTTGATTCCCTTGTCTTACGCACTTTATTTACCTCCTTCCAAAATATCGTTTTATTCTCCCTAGAAGTTAATGATACTCTCTTACCCCTAATCTCATTTGCCCTCTTTTTCACCTCTTGTACCTTCTCTTGACCTCCTGCCTCTTTCTTTTATACATCTCCATTCATTTGCATTATTTTCCAGCAAGAATCGTCCAAATGCCTCTCTCTTCTCTTACACTAACAACCTTACTTCTTCATCCTAACACTCACAACCCTATCTAATGTGCCCACCTCACACGCTTCTCATGCCACAAGCATCTTTTGCCCAAGCCATCACTTCTTCCCTAAATACATCCCATTCCTCCCCCATTTCCTTACATCCTTCGTTCTAAAATTTCTCTATTCTATACTGATTGTCTCAGGGTACTTACTCACACAAGGGTCCTTCCCAAGCTCACTTACTCTCACCACTCTCTTCACCACAACATTCCCTCTTCTTTTCTGAAAACCTCTTCAAATCCTCAACTCCGCCTCCACAAGATAATGATGAGACATCCCTACAGTTGCACAACTCAGCACAGAAACATCCAAAAGTCTCTCTTTCACGCGCCTATCAATTAACACGTAATCCAATAACGCTCTCTGGCCATCTCTCCTACTTACATACGCATATTTATGTATATCTCTCTTTTTAAACCAGGTATTCCCAATCACCAGTCATTTTTCAGCACATAAATCTACAAACTCCTCACTATTGTCATTTACAACAATGAACACCCCATCTACATCAATTATTCCCTCAACTGATACATTACTCACCTTTGCATTCAAGTCACCCATTACTATAATCCGTCTCGTTCATCAAAACTACTAGCACACTCACTCAGCTGCTCCCAAAACACTTGCCTCTCATGATCTTTCTTCTCATTCCATGGTGCATATGCAGCAATAATCACCCATCACTCTCCATCCACTTTCAATTTTACACATATCAATCTAGAGTTTACTTTCCTGCACTGTATCACATACTCCCACCACTCCTGTTTCAGGAGAAGTGCTACTCCTTCCCTTGCTCTTGTCCTCTCACTAACACCTGACTTTACTCCCAAGACATTCCCAAACCACTCTTCCCCTTTACCCTTTAGCTTCGTTTTAATCATAGCCAAAACCTCCAGGTTCATTTCCTCACACATACTACCCATTTCTCCTTTTTTTTCATCTTGGTTACATCCACATACATTTAGACACCCCAGTCTGAGCCTTCGAAAAGGATGAGCACTCCCCGCGTGACTTCTACTTCTATTTCCCCTTTTATAAAGTTAAAATAGAAGGACGGGAGGGTTTCAAGCTCCCCGCTCCCGTCCCTTTTAGTCGCATTTTACGACACGTGAGGAATCCGTGGGAAGTATTCTTTCTCCCCTATCCCCAGGAATATATATATATTTTTTTTTTTTTTTATACTTTGTCGCTGTCTCCCGCGTTTGCGAGGTAGCGCAAGGAAACAGACGAAAGAAATGGACCAACCCCCCCCCATACACATGTATATACATACGTCCACACACGCAAATATACATACCTACACAGCTTTCCATGGTTTACCCCAGACGCTTCACATGCCTTGATTCAATCCACTGACAGCACGTCAACCCCGGTATACCACATCGCTCCAATTCACTCTATTCCTTGCCCTCCTTTCACCCTCCTGCATGTTCAGGCCCCGATCACACAAAATCTTTTTCACTCCATCTTTCCACCTCCAATTTGGTCTCCCTCTTCTCCTCGTTCCCTCCACCTCCGACACATATATCCTCTTGGTCAATCTTTCCTCACTCATTCTCTCCATGTGCCCAAACCACTTCAAAACACCCTCTTCTGCTCTCTCAGCCACGCTCTTTTTATTTCCACACATCTCTCTTACCCTTACGTTACTCACTCGATCAAACCACCTCACACCACACATTGTCCTCAAACATCTCATTTCCAGCACATCCATCCTCCTGCGCACAACTCTATCCATAGCCCACGCCTCGCAACCATACAACATTGTTGGAACCACTATTCCTTCAAACATACCCATTTTTGCTTTCCGAGATAATGTTCTCGACTCCCACACATTCTTCAAGGCCCCCAGAATTTTCGCCCCCTCCCCCACCCTATGATCCACTTCCGCTTCCATGGTTCCATCCGCTGCCAGATCCACTCCCAGATATCTAAAACACTTCACTTCCTCCAGTTTTTCTCCATTCAAACTCACCTCCCAATTGACTTGACCCTCAACCCTACTGTACCTAATAACCTTGCTCTTATTCACATTTACTCTTAACTTTCTTCTTCCACACACTTTACCAAACTCAGTCACCAGCTTCTGCAGTTTCTCACATGAATCAGCCACCAGCGCTGTATCATCAGCGAACAACAACTGACTCACTTCCCAAGCTCTCTCATCCCCAACAGACTTCATACTTGCCCCTCTTTCCAAAACTCTCGCATTTACCTCCCTAACAACCCCATCCATAAACAAATTAAACAACCATGGAGACATCACACACCCCTGCCGCAAACCTACATTCACTGAGAACCAATCACTTTCCTCTCTTCCTACACGTACACATGCCTTACATCCTCGATAAAAACTTTTCACTGCTTCTAACAACTTTCCTCCCACACCATATATTCTTAATACCTTCCACAGAGCATCTCTATCAACTCTATCATATGCCTTCTCCAGATCCATAAATGCTACATACAAATCCATTTGCTTTTCTAAGTATTTCTCACATACATTCTTCAAAGCAAACACCTGATCCACGCATCCTCTACCACTTCTGAAACCACACTGCTCTTCCCCAATCTGATGCTCTGTACATGCCTTCACCCTCTCAATCAATACCCTCCCATATAATTTACCAGGAATACTCAACAAACTTATACCTCTGTAATTTGAGCACTCACTCTTATCCCCTTTGCCTTTGTACAATGGCACTATGCACGCATTCCGCCAATCCTCAGGGACCTCACCATGAGTCATACATACATTAAATAACCTTACCAACCAGTCAACAATACAGTCACCCCCTTTTTTAATAAATTCCACTGCAATACCATCCAAACCTGCTGCCTTGCCGGCTTTCATCTTCCGCAAAGCTTTCACTACCTCTTCTCTGTTTACCAAATCATTTTCCCTAACCCTCTCACTTTGCACACCACCTCGACCAAAACACCCTATATCTGCCACTCTATCATCAAACACATTCAACAAACCTTCAAAATACTCACTCCATCTCCTTCTCACATCACCACTACTTGTTATCACCTCCCCATTTGCGCCCTTCACTGAAGTTCCCATTTGCTCCCTTGTCTTACGCACTTTATTTACCTCCTTCCAGAACATCTTTTTATTCTCCCTAAAATTTAATGATACTCTCTCACCCCAACTCTCATTTGCCCTTTTTTTCACCTCTTGCACCTTTCTCTTGACCTCCTGTCTCTTTCTTTTATACATCTCCCACTCCATTGCATTTTTTCCCTGCAAAAATCGTCCAAATGCCTCTCTCTTCTCTTTCACTAATACTTTTACTTCTTCATCCCACCACTCACTACCCTTTCTAATCAACCCACCTCCCACTCTTCTCATGCCACAAGCATCTTTTGCGCAATCCATCACTGATTCCCTAAATACCTCCCATTCCTCCCTCACTCCCCTTGCTTCCATTGTTCTCACCTTTTTCCATTCTGTACTCAGTCTCTCCTGGTACTTCCTCACACAGGTCTCCTTCTCAAGCTCACTTACTCTCGCCACCCTCTTCACCCCAACATTCACTATTCTTTTCTGAAAACCCATACAAATCTTCACCTTAGCCTCAACAAGATAATGATCAGACATCCCTCCAGTTGCACCTCTCAGCACATTAACATCCAAAAGTCTCTCTTTCGCACGCCTGTCAATTAACACGTAATCCAATAACGCTCTCTGGCCATCTCTCCTACTTACATAAGTATACTTATGTATATCTCGCTTTTTAAACCAGGTATTCCCAATCATCAGTCCTTTTTCAGCACATAAGTCTACAAGCTCTTCACCATTTCCATTTACAACACTGAACACCCCATGTATACCAATTATTCCCTCAACTGCCACATTACTCACCTTTGCATTCAAATCACCCATCACTATAACCCGGTCTCGTGCATCAAAACCACTAACACACTCATTCAGCTGCTCCCAAAACACTTGCCTCTCTTGATCTTTCTTCTCATGCCCAGGTGCATATGCACCAATAATCACCCACCTCTCTCCATCAACTTTCAGTTTTACCCATATTAATCGAGAATTTACTTTCTTACACTCTATCACATACTCCCACAACTCCTGTTTCAGGAGTATTGCTACTCCTTCCCTCGCTCTTGTCCTCTCACTAACCCCTGACTTTACTCCCCAGACATTCCCAAACCACTCTTCCCCTTTACCCTTGAGCTTCGTTTCACTCAGAGCCAAAACATCCAGGTTCCTTTCCTCAAACATACTATCTATCTCTCCTTTTTTCACATCTTGGTTACATCCACACACATTTAGGCACCCCACTCTGAGCCTTCGAGGAGGATGAGCACTCCCCGCGTGACTCCTTCTTCTGTTTCCCATTTTAGAAAATTAGTACAAGGAGGGGAGGATTTCTGGCCCCCCGCTCCCGTCCCCTCTAGTCGCTTTCTACGACACGCGAGGAATACGTGGGAAGTATTCTTTCACCCATATCCCCAGGGATAATATACATACATATATACATATACACACACACACACATACACATACATACGCACATATACACACACACACACATACATATATATACATATGAAAAATGTAAGAAACAATTTAGAAAACTGAAACTTCTAGCTTGAAATGAATGAAAAAAATGAATGTCACATAATGGTTCAACCTCTGGCTATGGAAAAAAGGAAATGTATAATTTATTTACACAAACGTCAATAGCAGTTCTCATCAATTTAACCACTGTATCAATAAGCTTCAATGTCTAAGCTACATTTTTTTTCCAATTTCACTATTTTCCTTCACATTTTCAATTGTGTCTGAAGGTTCTACTTCAAGAGTGATTGTTTTTCCAGTAAGGGTCTTCACATCTTGGTTACATCCACACACATTTAGGCACCCCACTCTGAGCCTTCGAGGAGGATGCTTTACTTGTGGTGCTGACTTCCGGCCACTTGGTTCAGTGCAGTGTGGCGCAGACGGAGGCCAGATGAACCAAACGCTGTATTGCCGTAGTTGCAGATGAAAGGGCTTGAAGCATGAAGCATAAGGAAATGCAGAACAAAAATAAGAGGATGAAAAAACACCCGAAAGTTAATTCATCCTTTCTATTTGTTGAACCACTTCCGTGTACCCGAGTGGGCCCTCTCTGTCAGACTTTGCTTGTAATCTCACCACCCTTTTTCCAAGTGTTTTTATATTTTGTTTGTATTTTACTTTTCTTATCCAAGTTTTGTGACGCAGTTTTTTCTCTTTTTTGCAGATTCCTGATGATGCCTCTGGAGGAACATGGTGACTGGGAATTTTGGAGGCGGAGTGAGCAGAGGCAGTCCAGTCACTTCGCTTATATACGAAACCAAGGAAGAACCTCCCACCTCTTGTCTTGTACGTGCAGCCAGCTGGGCGCCCGGAGCCGCCTCTTGCTTAGAGACAACAAATGCAGTTCTCTCAGTCAGTCCTCATATGATTTGTGACGTAAGGAAGGAAGGAATTTAGCTGTTCTTTGCTGCCTTCCTTACTCAGATGGGAGGCTTGAACTGCAGTGCATGTTCAAGGTCTAACTAGACACTTTAGTAGCATATTCTGTCTTTCTTGTATAACGTTTCTCTAATAAATCCAAACGAAGACACAGGGTTCGCAATTACAACAGCTCCCACCGGCTGGGAGATGTAGGACGCTGACAGCCATCAGTCCCGAATGACGAGGCTTTCAGCTAATAAATCACTTTTATAAAGTTTCTGAGTAATCACTTTCAGTTAACTAATCACTTTTATCAAATTTTCAAGTAATCACACGATATTCTGGTACTGTAAATTTGCACATTCACCAGCCACCACAACTTTCCGCAACGGTTTTATTACAACAATATATTTATTAATTATTTTATTTCTTTTCTTTTCTCGCTGTCTCTCACGTTAGCGAGGTAGCGCAAGGAAACACGAATGAATGGCCCAACCCACCCATATACACATGAATATACATACAAGTCCACACACGCAAATATACATACCTATACATCTCAACGTATACATATGTATACACACACACGGACAAATAAATATATACACATGTACACAATTTATACAGCCTGCCTTCATTCATTCCCATCGCCACCTCGCCAAACATGAAATAACAACCCCTTCCCCCCTCATGTGCGCGAGGTAGCGCTAGGAAGACAACAAAGGCCCCAATCGTTCACACTCAGTCTCTAGCTATCATGTGATAATGCACTGAAACCACAGCTCCCTCTCCACATCCAGGCCCCACAGAACTTTCCATGGTTTACCCTAGACGCTTCACATGCCCTGGTTCAATCCATTGACAGCACGTCGACCCCGGTATACCACATTCTTCCAATTCTCTCTATTCCTTGCACGCCTTTCACCCTCCTGCATGTTCAGGCCCCGTTCACTCAAAATCTTTTTTACTCCAACTTTCCACCTCTAATGTGGTCTCCCATTTCTCCTCGTTCCCTCCACCTCTGACAAAAATATCCTTTTGGTTAATCTTTCCTCACTCATTCTCTCCAGAGGCGCTGTATCATCAGCGAACAACAACTGACTCATGTCGCAAGCTCTCTCCTCCACAACAGACTTCATACTTGCCCCTCTTTCCAAAACTCTTGCATTCACCCTCCTAACAACCGCATCCATAAACAAATTAAACAACCATGGAGACATCACACACCCCTGCCGCAAACCTACATTCACTGAGAACCAATCACTTTCCTCTCTTCCTACACGTACACATGCCTTACATACTCGATAAAAACTTTTCACTGCTTCTAACAACTTGCCTCCCACACCATATATTCTTAATACCTTCCACAGAGCATCTCTATCATCTCTATCATATGCCTTTTCCAGATCCATAAATGCTACATACAAATCCATTTGCTTTTCTAAGTATTTCTCACATACATTCCTCAAAGCAAACACCTGATCCAGACATCCTCTACCACTTCTGAAACCACACTGCTCTTCCCCAATCTGATGCTCTGTACATGCCTTCACCCTCTCAATCAATACCCTAACATATAATTTTCCAGTAATACTCAACAAACGTATACCTCTGTAATTTGAGCACTCACCTTTGTCCCCTTTGCCTATGTACAATTGCACTATGCATGTATTCCGCCAATCCTCAGGCACCTCACCATGAGTCATACATACATTAAATAACCTTACCAACTAGTCAACAATACAGTCACCCCCTTTTTTTATGAATTCCACTGAAATACCATCCAAACCCCCTGCCTTGGCTGCTTTCATCTTCCGCAAAGCTTTTACTACCTCTTCTCTGTGTAACAAAACATTCTTCCTAACCCTTTCACTTTGCACACATTCTCGACCAAAAAACCGTATATATGCCACTCTATTATCACACACATTCAACAAGCCTTAAAAATACTCACTCCATCTCCTTCTCACGTCACCACTACTTGTTATAATCTTCCCATTAGCCCCTTTCACTGATGTTCCCATTTGTTCCGATGTCTTACACACTTTATTTACCTCCTTCCAAAACGTCTTTTTATTCTCCCTAAAATTTAATGATAATCTCTCACCCCAACTCTCATGTGCTCTCTTTTTCGCCTCTTGCACCTTTCTCTTGACCTCCTGCCTCTTTCTTTTATACATAGCCAAGTCATTTGCATTATTTCCCTACAAAACTCTCCAAACGCCTCTCTCTTCTCTTTCAATAATAATCTTATTTCTTCATTTCCCCACTCACTACCCTTTCTAATCTGCCCAGCTTCCACACTTCTCATGCCACAAGAATCTTTTGCAAAAGACATTAATACTTCCCTAAATGCTATTTGCTATCTGCTATCTGCTGGCTATGTGCTCCTGTTGGGAAATGACCGGTGTAGATCCCATAGCTCACCAACGTGAGACGAAGGGTATTCGAGTAAATAGTATTCGAATAGTTATTTCCTATTAGCCAGACCCATAGCATCGCACAGGAATCCGGGTTCGTTAATGGCTGTTGGAGGTTTGTATGTTATATATATATATATATATATATATATATATATATATATATATATATATATATATATATATATATATATATCAGCTGTTCGCTGATGATACAGCGCTGGTGGCTGATTCATGTGAGAAACTGCAGAAGCTGGTGACTGAGTTTGGTAAAGTGTGTGAAAGAAGAGAGTTAAGAGTAAATGTGAATAAGAGCAAGGTTATTAGGTACAGTAGGGTTGAGGGTCAAGTCAATTGGGAGGTGAGTTTGAATGGAGAAAAACTGGAGGAAGTGAAGTGTTTTAGATATCTGGGAGTGGATCTGGCAGCGGATGGAACCATGGAAGCGGAAGTGGATCATAGGGTGGGGGAGGGGGCGAAAATTCTGGGAGCCTTGAAGAATGTGTGGAAGTCGAGAACATTATCTCGGAAAGCAAAAATGGGTATGTTTGAAGGAATAGTGGTTCTAACAATGTTGTATGGTTGCGAGGCGTGGGCTATGGATAGAGTTGTGCGCAGGAGGATGGATGTGCTGGAAATGAGATGTTTGAGGACAATGTGTGGTGTGAGGTGGTTTGATCGAGTAAGTAACGTAAGGGTAAGAGAGATGTGTGGAAATTAAAAATAGCGTGGTTGAGAGAGCAGAAGAGGGTGTTTTGAAATGGTTTGGGCACATGGAGAGAATGAGTGACGAAAGATTGACCAAGAGGATATATGTGTCGGAGGTGGAGGGAACGAGGAGAAGAGGGAGACCAAATTGGAGGTGGAAAGATGGAGTGAAAAAGATTTTGTGTGATCGGGGCCTGAACATGCAGGAGGGTGAAAGGAGGGCAAGGAATAGAGTGAATTGGAGCGATGTGGTAAACCGGGGTTGACGTGCTGTCAGTGGATTGAATGAGGGCATGTGAAGCGTCTGGGGTAAACCATGGAAAGCTGTGTAGGTATGTATATTTGCGTGTGTGGACGTATGTATATACATGTGTTTGGGGGTGGGTTGGGCCATTTCTTTCGTCTGTTTCCTTGCGCTACCTCGCAAACGCGGGAGACAGCGACAAAGAAAAAAAAAAAAAAAAAATATATATATATATATATATATATATATATATATATATATATATATATATATATATATATATATATGTATACATATATATATATATTCTATATTTATTTATTTTGCTTTGTCGCTGTCTCTCGCGTTAGCGAGGTAGCGCAAGGAAACAGACGAAAGAATGGCCCAACCCACCCATATACACATGTATGTACATACACGTCCAGACACGCAAATATATATACCTATACATCTCAACGTATACATATATATACACACAGACATATACATATATACATATGTACATAATTCATACTCTCTGCCTTTATTCATTTCCATCGCCACCTCGCAACATATGAAATAACAACTCTCATTTGCCCTCTTTTTCACCTCTTGCGTCTTTCTCTTCTCCTCCTGGCTCTTTCTTTTATACAATTCCCACTCATTTGCATTATATCCCTGCAAAAATCGTCGAAATGCCTCTCTCTTCTCTTCCACTAAAAATCTTATTTCTTTATCCCATCACTCACTACCCTTTCTAATCTGCCCACCTCCGACACTTCTCAGCCAAAAGCATCTTACGTGCAAGCAATCACTGCTTCCTTAAATGACTTCCATTCCACCCCCACTCCACTTACCTCCTTTGTTCTCATCTTTTTCCATTCTGTACTCAGTCTCTCCTGGTACTTCCTCACACAATTCTCCTTCCCAAGCTCACTTACTTACTCACTTACTTCTCCTCGTTCCCTCCACCTCCGACACATATATCCTCTTGGTCAATCTTTCCTCACTCATTCTCTCCATGTGCCCAAACCATTTCAAAACACCCTCTTCTGCTCTCTCAACCACGCTCTTCTTATTTCCACACATCTCTCTTACCCTTACGTTACTTACTCGATCAAACCACCTCACACCACACATTGTCCTCAAACATCTCATTTCCAGCACATCCATCCTCCTGCGCACAACACTATCCATAGCCCACGCCTCGCAACCAAACAACATTGTTGGAACCACTATTCCTTCAAACATACCCATTTTTGCTTTCCGAGATAATGTTCTCGACTTCCACACATTCTTCAAGGCTCCCAGAATTTTCGCCCCCTCCCCCACCCTATGATCCACTTCCGCTTCCATGGTTCCATCCGCTGCCAGATCCACTCCCAGATATCTAAAACACTTCACTTCCTCCAGTTTTTCTCCATTCAAACTCACCTCCCAATTGACTTGACCCTCAACCCTACTGTACCTAATAACCTTGCTCTTATTCACATTTACTCTTAACTTTCTTCTTTCACACACTATACCAAACTCAGTCACCAGCTTCTGCAGTTTCTCACATGAATCAGCCACCAGCGCTGTATCATCAGCGAACAACAACTGACTCACTTCCCAAGCTCTCTCATCCCCAACAGACTTCATTCTTTGCCCCTCTTTCCAAAACTCTTGCATTCACCTCCCAAACAACCCCATCCATAAACAAATTAAACAACCATGGAGACATCACACACCCCTGCCGCAAACCTACATTCACTGAGAACCAATCACTTTCCTCTCTTCCTACACGTACACATGCCTTACATCCTCGATAAAAACTTTTCACTGCTTCTAACAACTTGCCTCCCACACCATATATTCTTAATACCTTCCACAGAGCATCTCTATCAACTCTATCATATGCCTTCTCCAGATCCATAAATGCTACATATAAATCCATTTGCTTTTCTAAGTATTTCTCACATACATTCTTCAAAGCAAACACCTGATCCACACATCCTCTACCACTTCTGAAACCACACTGCTCTTCCCCAATCTGATGCTCTGTACATGCCTTCACCCTCTCAATCAATACCCTCCCATATAATTTACCAGGAATACTCAACAAACTTATACCTCTGTAATTTGAGCACTCACTCTTATCCCCTTTGCCTTTGTACAATGGCACTATGCACGCATTCCGCCAATCCTCAGGCACCTCACCATGAGTCATACATACATTAAATAACCTTACCAACCCCTCAATAGTATATATATATATATATATATATATATATATATATATATATATATATATATATATATATATATATACATATATATATATATATATATATATATATATATATATATATATATATATATATATATATATATATATATATATATATATATATATATATATATAAATATATATATATATATATATATATATATATATATATATATATATATATATATATATATATATATATATATATATATATATATATATATATATATATATATATATATATATATATATATACACACTGAGTTTGGTAAAGTGTGTGAGAGAAGAAAGTTAAGAGCAAATGTGAATAAGAGCAAGGTTATTAGGTATAGTAGGGTTGAGGGTCAAGTCAATTGGGAGGTAAGTTTGAATGGAGAAAAACTGGAGGAAGTAAAGTGTTTTAGATATCTGGGAGTGGATCTGGCAGCGGATGGAACCTTGGAAGTGGAAGTGAATCATAGGGTGGGGGAGGAGGCGAAAATCCTGGGAGCCTTGAAGAATGTTTGGAAGTCGAGAACATTATCTCGGAAAGCAAAAAGGGGTATGTTTGAAGGAATTGTGGTTCCAACAATGTTGTGCTGGATGTGCTGGATGTGCTGGAAATGAGATGTTTGATGACAATATGTGGTATGAGGTGGTTTGATCGAGAAAGCAATGTAAGGGTATGAGAGATGTGTGTAAATAAAAAGAGTATGGTTGAGAGAGCAGAAGAGGGTTTTTGAAATTTTTTGGTCACATGGAGAGAATGAGTGAGGAAAGATTGACTAAGAGGCTTTATGTGTCGGAGGTGGAGGGAACGAGGAGAAGTGGGAGACCGAATTGGAGGTGGAAAGATAGAGTGAAAAAGATTTTGAGTGATCGGGGCCTGAACATGCAGGAGGGTGAAAGGCGTACAAGGAATAGAGTGAATTGGATCGATATGGTATACCAGGGTCAACGTGCAGTCACTGTATTCAACCAGGGCATGTGAAGCGTCTGGGGTAAACCATAGAAAGTTCTGTGGGGCCTGGATGTGGAAAGGGAGCTGTGGTTTTGACGCATTATTACATGACAGCTAGAGACTGGGTGTGAACGAATGGGGCCTTTGTTGTCTTTTCCTAGCGCAAGCTCGCACACATGAGGGGGGGAGGGGGTTGTTTTTCCATGTGTGGCGATGTGGTGATGGGAATGAATAAAGGCAGACAGTATGAATTATGTACATGTGTATATATGTATATTCTGTGTGTGTATATATATATATATATATATATATATATATATATATATATATATATATATATATATATATATATATATATATATATATATATATATATATATATATATATATATACATATATATATATATATATATATATATATATATATATATATATATATATATATATATATTTATATAAATATATATATATATATATATATATATATTCTTTTTTCTTTTCTCTCAAACTATTCGCCATGTCCCGCATTAGCGAGGTAGCGTTAAGAACAGAGGCCTGGGCCTTTGAGGGAATACCCTCACCTGGCCCAATTCTCTGTTCCTTCTTTTGGAAAATTATATATATATATATATATTATATATATATATATATATATATATATATATATATATATATATATATATATATATATATATATATATATATATATATATATGTACATTGATATGTATAGGCATGTATATTTGCGTGTGTGGACGTGTATGTATATACATGTGTATGCGTGTGGGTTGGGCCAATTTTTCGTCTGATTGCTTGCGCTACCTCGCTAACGCGGGAGACAGCGACAAAGCAAAATATATATATATATATACATATATATATATATATATATATATATATATATATATATATATATATATATATATATATATATATATATATATTTATATATATATATATATATATATATATATATATATATATATATATATATATATATATATATATATATATATATATATATATATATATATATATATATATATATATATATATATATATATATATATATATATATATATATATATATATATATGTAAACATTTGTACATAATTCATACTTGCTGCCTTTATTCACTCTCGTCACCACCATGAAATTATAACCCCATCCACTCCCCCCCCACATTCGCGCGAAGTAGCTCTAGGAATAGACAACAAAGGCCGTATTCGTTTACAGTCAGTCTCTAGCAGTCATGTATAATGCACCGAAACCCCACTTCACTTCCATAACCAGCCCCACAGAGTTTTTCATGGTTTACCCCAGACGCTTCATATGCCCTGGTTCAAATCATTGACAGAACGTCTACCCCGTTATACCACATCGTTCCAATTCACGCTATTCCTTGCACTCCTTTCACCCTCCTGCATGTTCAGGCCCCGATCACTCAAAATCTTTTTCACTCCATCTATCCACCTCCAATATGGTCTCCCACTTCTCCTCGTTCCCTCCACCTGTGACACCTATATCCTTTTTGTCAATTTACCTCACTCATTCTCTTAATGTGACCAAACCATTTCAAAACACACTTTTCTGCTCTTTCAACCACACTATTTTTATTACCACACATCTCTCTTACCTTTTCATTACTTACTCGATCAAACTTCCTTAGACCACATATTGTATTTAAACATCTCATTTCCAGCACATCCACCATCCACCGAACAACTCTATCTATAGCCCACGCCTCGCACACATATATCATTGTTGGAACCATTATTCCTTCAAACATACACATTTTTGCTTTCCAAGATAACGTTCTCGCCTTATGCACATTCTTCAACGCTCCCAGAACATTCGCCTCCTCCCCGACCCTATGATTCACCTCCGCTTCCATTGTTAAATCCTCTCCCAAATCCAGTCCCAGATATCTAAAACACTTTACTTCCTCTAGTTTTTCTCCATTCAAACTTACCTCCCAATTTACCTGTCCCTGAACCCTACTGTACCTAATAACATTGCTCCTATTCACATTTGCCCTCAGCTTTCTTCTTTCACACACTTTACCAAATTCAGTCACCAGCTTCTGCAGTTGTTCATCCGATTGAACCAAGAGCGCTGTATCATCAGCGAATAACAACTGACTGACTTCCCAAGCTTCCTCATCCACTACAGACTGCATGCTTGCCCCTCTTTCCAAAACTCTTGCATTCACCTCCGTAACAACACCATCCATAAAAATATTAAACAAACATGGAGATATCACCCACTTCTGCCGCAAAGCAACATTCACTGAGAACCAATCACTTTCCTCTCTTCCTACACGTACACATGCCTTACATCCTCGATAAAAGCTTCTTACTGCTTCTAACAACTTGCCTCACACACCATATATTCTTAATACCTTCCATAGAGCATCTCTATTAACTCTATCATATTCCTTCTCTAGATCCATAAATGCTACATACAAATCCATTTCCTTCTCTAAGTATTTCTCACATACATTCTTCAACGCAAACACCTTATCCACACATCCTCTACCTCTTCTGAAACCACACTGCTCTACCCCAATTTCATGCTTTGTACATGCCTTCACGCTCTCAATCAATATTCTCCTATATAGTTTCCCAGGAATACTCAACAAACTTATACCTCTGTAATCTGAGCACTCACTTTTATCCCCTTTGCTTTTGTACAATGGCATTATGGAAGCATTCCGCCAATCCTCAGGCACCTCACCATGAACAACACATACATCAAATAATCTTACCAACCATTCAACAACACATTCACCCTCTTTTTTAATAAATTTCACTGCAATGCCATCCAAACCCGCTGCCTGGCCGGCTCTCATATTCCGCAAAGCTTTTACTACCTCTTTTCTGTTTAAGAAATCATTCTCCCTAACCCTCTCCCTTTGCACACCGCCTCGACCAAAACACCCTATATCTGCCACTCTATCATCAAACACATTCAACAAACCTTCAAATTGCTTGCTCCATCTCTTTCTCACATCACCACTACTTCTTATCACCTCCCAATTAGTCCCCTTCACTGAAGTTGCCATTGGTTCTCTTGTCTTACTCACTTTATTTACCTCCTTCCAAAACATATTTTCATTCTCCCTAAAATTTAGTGATACTCTCTCACCCCAACTCTCATTTGCCCTCTGTTTCACCTCTTGCACCTTTCTCTTGACCTCCTTCCTCTTTATTTTGTACATCTCCCACTCATTTGCATTATTTCCCTACAAAAATCGTCTAAATGCCTCTCTCTTCTCTTTCACCAAGAATCTTACTTCATTTCACAACTCACTACCCTTTCTAATCTTCACACCACCCACGCTTCTCATGCCACAAGCATCTTTTGCACAAGTCGTCACTGCTTCCCTAAATACATCCCCCACTCTCGTTGTTCTTCCTCACACAAGTTTCTTTCCCAAGCTCACTTACTTTCACCACTCTTTTCACCCCAACATTCTCTCTTCTTTTCTGAAAACCTCTACAAATGTTCACTTACGCCTCCACAAGATCTTGATCAGACATCCCTCTAATTGCACCTCTCAGCACATTAACATCCAAAAGTCTCTCTTTCGCGCGCCTATCAATTATCACGTAATCCAATAACGCTCTCTGGCCATCTCTCATACTTACAAACGTATACTGATACATATCTCTCTTTTTAAACCAGGTATTCCTAACCATCAGTCCTTTTTCAGCACAAAAATCTACAAGCTCTTCACCATTTGATTTACAACACTGAACACCACATGTACACATATTCCTCCCTCAACTGCCACATTACTCACCTTGGCATTCAAATCACCCATCACTATAACCCGGCTCGTGCATCAAAACTATAAACACATTTACTCAGCTGCTCCCAAAACACTTTCCTCTCATAATCTTTCTTCTCATACCCAGGTGCATATGCACCAGTAATCACCCATCTCTCTCCATCAACTTTCAGTTTTACCCATATCAATCTAGAGTTTACTTTCTTACACTCTATCACATACTCCCACCACTCCTGTTGCAGGAGTAGTGCTACTCCTTCTCTTGCTCTTGTTCTCACTAACACTTGACTTTACTCCTAAGAGATTCCGAAACCACTCTTCCCATTTACCCTTGAGCTTCGTTTCAGAGTCAAAATATCCATGTTCCTTTCCTCAAACATACTACCTATCTCTCCTTTTTTTTTATCTTGGTTACATCCACTGACATTTAGACACCCCTATCTGACCCTTCGAGGAGGATGAGCACTCCTCGCGTGACTCCTTCTTCTGTTCCCTTTTAGAAAGTTAGAATAGAGGGAATGGAGGGTTTCCAGCCCCCCGCTCCCGTCCCCTTTAGTCGCCTTCTACCACACGTGAGGAATGCGTGGGAAGTATTCTTTCTCCCTTATCCCCAGGGTTATATATATATATATATATAAATATATATATATATATATATATATATATATATATATATATATATATATATATATATATATATATATATATATATATATATATATATATATATATAGATATACATATATGTGTGTGTGTGTGTGTGTGTGTGTGTGTGTGCGTGTGTGTGTGTGTGTTTGTATGTGTATGGAATATTATGAAAGACTATACTTAAATACATGTATTAGGTGAATGACATATATTTATGTAATGGAAATTCCTCCAAGATGTCTATATCTGCAATAGGAACTTTCTGCAGGAGTAGATGTTCAACTGGTCTAAACAGACATTGTTTAAAAAAAATTTTTTTGTCACTTGCGTGACTCTACTTATGCCGTAGCAAAACTAATCATGGCAAGACCGTCTACAGATGCTATACGAGTAGAAATCTTCGTGAAAAATCGTCTTGTTTCACCCATACTAATGCAAATAAGCAAAAAATATAATCCTGACCCGTCTGTGCTTTAGCCCAATGTAATCCACAGGAACTTCAGACGATTGTCCAAGTGAGCAGCGTGCCTGGCACCCAAAAAATTCGTTGTTACCTGGAGGTAAAAGAAAAAGGAATGACGGTAAGGCGACAGGTTCTCCTGGTGAAGTTTCCGCCTGAGGTCGTAATCCCCTTCCGCTTGTCAGCCAACCTGCTTGGCTGTCGACGGCAGTGAGACTGAACCCCCAGAGAGGAGGCAGGATCGTTGGAAGGCGCTTTCATGGTTGTGGTACCGTGAAGACAGACCAAACTATGAAGAGCATTATGTTCAATGGTTATATAAAGTCTTATGAAAGCTTACTTATTATATTCATTTATTATACTTAATCGCCGTCTCCCGCATTAGCAGGGAAGTGCAAGGAAAAACACGAAAGAAATGGCCCAAACTACCCATACATATATAACAGTCAGTTGATATACATCGAAGAGACGAGTCTAAGACGCCAAGTGGTAAATATGCGAATGTCCAAGACAATTCCATGTTTACCAAATGGCGTCCTAGGTTCGTCTCTTCGATATATATCAACTGACTGTTATATTTCTCTCTTGTGTCTCCCCTGATGATGTGATTATTACACGAAAGTGCTTTTGGGAACTAATCGTGTTTTATTTTCCCCGTGGATTCATATGAATGTCCTGTTCACGCGCAAAATTGTGATCCTTTCCGATATATATATATATATATATATATATATATATATATATATATATATATATATATATTATATATATATATATATATATATATATATATATGTATATCATACAAAGCTCCATCAGCCAGGATCGAACCTGGGACCCCTTGTGCAAGAGGCAGGCATGCTAACCGCTAGGCTAAGGGACTGTATAATAGGAAACAACTATTCGAAATACTAAGTACTCGAATACCCTTAGTCTCACTATGGTGAGCAACGGGGTCTATCGGTTGTTTCCGAACAGAACACATAGCCAGCTGAGAGCGTTTAACCGAACCTGACTGTATTTATTCGTATTCATATATATGTCTGTGGTTGTATATATATGTGTACATTGAGATGTATACGTATGTATATATTCGTGTGTGGACGTGTATGTATATGCATGTGCATGTGGGTGGGTTGGGCCAATCTTTCGTCTGTTTCCTTGCGCTATCTCGCTAACGCTTGAGACAGCGACAGAGCAAAATCGATAAAATATATATATATATATATATACATATGTATATATATATATATATATATATATATATATATATATATATATATATATATATATATATATATATATATATATATATATATATATATATATCTGTTCCTTCTTTTGGAAAATCAAAAAAAAAAAAAAAAAAAAAAAACGAGAGGGGAGGATTTCCAGCCCCCCGCTCCCTCCCCTTTTAGTCGCCTTCTACGACACGCAGGGAATACGTGGGAAGTATTCTTTCTCCCCTATCCCCAGGTGAGGATATTCCCTCAGAGGCCCAGTCCTCTGTTCTTAACGCTACCTTGCTAACGCGGGAAATGGCGAATAGTATGAAAGAAAAAGAAAGATATATATATATATATATATATATATATATATATATATATATATATATATATATATATATATATATATATATATATATATATATATTTATATATATATATATATATATATATATATATATATATATATATATATATATATATATATATATATATATATATATATATATATATATATTTCTTTCATAATGTTCGCCATTTCCCGCGATAGCGAGGTAGCGTTAAGAACAGAGGACTGGGCCTTTGAGGGAATATTTCACCTGGCCCCCTTCTCTGTTCCTTCTTTTTGAGAATTAAAAAAAAAAAAAACGGGAGGGGAGGATTTCCAGCCTCCCGCTCACTTCCCTTTTTGTCGCCTTCTACGACACGCAGGGAATACGTGGGAAGTATTCTTTCTCCCCTATCCAAAGGGATAATATCTATATCTATATATATATATATATATATATATATATATATATATATATATATATATATATATATATATATATATATATATATATATATATATATATATATATATATATAACAGTCACTTGATATAAAACGAAGAAAAGTAGCTATGACGTTTTTGGTAAACGTGCGATTGTACAAGACAGACAGCAAGCGTATTATACACTTTCTATTTGAACGGGAAGGTGAATTGTTTACAAATTCTATCAACAATATAGTTATCAAATTTGTATAGACCATCACTAATACTAATATTATAATTCTTTGTGTATCTGATAATAGAAGATTTAATGGTATTTCTCGTGGTAATAGAGTTAGAGTCAATAACTGAGATGTCATTACTCCAGTCAATACAATGATCAAAGTTTTTACCGTGATTAAACAAGGCATTTGATCCTTGTCCCGTTCTTATACTATATTTATGTTGCTTAAGTCTAACAAAAAGATCCTAACCAGTCTGACCAACATGATTCTTATCAAAATTCCTACATGGCACTTTATAGACGCACCCAATAGCATTTTCTGGTGAATTCCTGATTAAGATATTCTTTATAGTATTATTGTTGCTAAAGTCAATATTTATATTATAGAATTTAAGCAACATGGGAAGTAAAGTAAAATTATTGTCAATAGGGAGAACTAAAAGATGTTTAGTGTCATTGGGAGGTTTGGTCTCATGTCTATAAAATGATTTCTTTGCTAACTTAGGGGATTTATTGATAAAAGATCTATGTCACTTTAACTTATATCCAATAGAATATATCTTCTCAAACTCATCATCAATATACTCTGGACTGCAAATACGTAATGCCCTAAGAAACAGAATGAAATGATAAGAACTTAACTCTGTCTTGTTGAGATGAAAAATAATGGATATATGAGCATACATTGGTAGGTTTTATGTGTATGCTAAACTTAATCTTGTTTCCTTTCCTATGGATCATGCAATCTAAAAATGGTAACATATCATTACTTTCATTTTCTACAGTAAATTTGATGGAAGGAACTAAATTGTTAAGTAAGTGGAGAAATATTTGTAAATTTTCATTTGCTGGCCAAACTCAAAGAACTTCATCTACATACCTAAACCAAATTGCATTAGAAGGTAAGATATCCTTTAGCAATTTTGTTTAAAAAAATTCTATATAAAGATTACTTAGTACAGGTGAAAGAGGGTTACCTATTGCCATACCAATTTATCAGTTCAATGAAAACAGACATTGGAACAGGTAAATGAATATCATCCAAGACTTCAAATAAGTATTATAAAAGATCACCAACTGGAACGTTTGTGAAAAGTGAGGAAACATCAAATCTAACAAGTTTGAAATCAAAATTAACATTAATATTGTTAAACTTCTTAACTAAATATACATTGTTCATGATATTAGAATTTGATATCTTACCTACTAAAGGGCTTAACTAAGAAACTAACTATTATGACAATTTATATGTGATGGAGCCTACTGAACTCACTATAGGTGTCGCTGGAGAATTTTGTTTATGTTGATTCAAGGCAATGAAGGGGACAAAGGTGACAAACTTTAGATAACAGAACCATTAACATTCAACAATATATTCAGTTCTTTATTGAAATGGGAATTAACTGCTTCTAAGGGATTGTTACTGAGTTTAGAATATGTTGTGTCATCACTTAAAAGATCATTCATTCTAGATGGATAATTACTTTTGTCCTTAGTTACAACAGCGTTAGCCTTACCTGCTTTAGTAATATGTATACAACTGTATTTTTTAAGGTGTTAATATCTCTTATAAATCTTTTAGGGCAAATAGATTCCACTGGTTTAGACAAACTGGCATACACTAAACCCTTACAGATTTTTAGTTCATCACTACTTAAATTACTGTATTTCTCTTAATACCTTGGACAGAGCATCTCTATCAACTCTATCATATGCCTTCTCGAGAGCCATTAATGCTACATACAAATCCATCTATTTTTCTAAGTATTTCTCACATTCTTCAAGGAAGCACCTGATCCACACATTCTCTACCTTTGCTGAAACCACACTGCTCTTCTCAAATCTGATGCTCTGAACATGCCTTCAAACTCTCAATCAATAGCCTCCCATACAATTTCCCAGGAATTCTCAACAAACTTATGCCTCTGTAATTAGAACACTCACCGTTATCCCGTTTGCCTTTGTACAATGGCACTATGCATGCATTCTGCCAATCCCCAGGCACTTCACCATGAACCATCCATGTACTGGATATTCTCACCAACCAGTCAACAACACAGTCACCCCCTTTTTTGACAAATTCCACTGCAATACCATCGAAACCCTTCGCTTTGCCGGCTTTCATCTTCCACAAAGCTTTCTCTACCTCTTCTGTGTTTACGAAATTATTCTCCCTAACCCGCTCCCTTCGCAAACCACCTCGACCAAAACACCCTATATCTGCCACTCTGTCATCAAACATATTCAAGAAACCTTCAAAATACTCATTCCATCTCTCTGTCACTTCACCACTACTTGTTACAACTTCCCCATTTGCCCCCTTCACCGATGTTGCCACTTTTTCTCTTGTCTTACGCACTTTATTTACCTCCTTCAAAAACATCGTTTTACTCTCCCTAAGATTTATTGGTACTCTTTCAACCCAACTCTCATTTGCCCTCTTTTTCACGTGTTGCACCTTTCTCTTGAACTCTTGCCCTTTCTTTTATACATCTCCCAGCCATTTGCACTATTTCTCTGCAAAAGTCGTCCAAATCCCTCACTGTTCACTTTCTCTAACAATCTTACTTCTTCATCCCACCACTCACTACCCCTCCTAATCTGCCCACCTCCTACCTTTCTCACGCCACAGGAATCTTTTGCGTAGGCCATCAGTGCTTCCCTAAATGCATTCTATTCCTCCCCCATTCCCCTTACGTTATTTGCTCTCACCTTTTTCCTTTCTGCATTCGGTCTCTTCTGGTACTTCCTCAAACAAGTCTCTTTTCCTAGCTCACTTACTCTCACCACTCTCTTCACTCCAACATTCTTATTTTCTGACACCCTCTATATATCTTCACCTTCGCCGCCACAAGATAAAGATCAAACATCCGTCCAGTTACCCATCTCAGCACATTAATGCTCAAAAGTCTTTTTAATTCAGCGCCTATCAATTAACACGTAATCCAAAAAGGCTCTCTGGCCATCTCTTCTACTTACACACGTATACTTATGTATGTATATTTATCTTTTTAAACCAGGTATTCCTAATCACCAGTCCCTTTTCAGCACATAAATCTACAAGCTCTTTACCATTTCCTTTTACTACGCTGAACACTCTATATACACCAATTACAACCTAAACTGCTACATTACTTACCTTTGCATTCAATTCACCCATAACTATACCCCAGTCTCGTGCATCAAAGCTGCGAATACATTCACTCACCTGCTTCCAAAACACTTGCCTCTCATGATCTTTCTTCTCATGGCCAGATGCATATGCACCAATAATCACACATCTCTCTCAATGCTCTTTCAGTTCTACCCATATCAATCTTGAGATTACTTTCGTACACTCTGTCACATAGTCCCATAACTCCTGTTTCAGGAGTTATATATATATAGATATATGTATATATATATATATATATATATATATATATATATATATATATATAGATATATGTATATATATATATATATATATATATATATATATATATATATATATATATATATATATATATATATATATATATATATATATATATATATATATATATATATATATATATATATATATATATATATGTTTCTTACATTTTTCATATGTATATATATGTATGTGTGTGTGTGTGTGTGTATGTGCGTATGTGTGTGTATGTGTGTGTGTGTGTATATGTATATATATATGTATATTATCCCTGGGGATAGGGGTGAAAGAATACTTCCCACGTATTCCTCGCGTGTCGTAGAAAGCGACTAGAGGGGACGGGAGCGGGGGGCCGGAAATCCTCCCCTCCATGTATTAACTTTCTAAAATGGGAAACAGAAGAAGGAGTCACGCGGGGAGTGATCATCCTCCTCGAAGGCTCAGAGTGGGGTGCCTAAATGTGTGTGGATGTAACCAAGATGTGAAAAAAGGAGAGATAGGTAGTATGTTTGAGGAAAGGAACCTGGATGTTTTGGCTCTGAGTGAAACGAAGCTTAAGGGTAAAGGGGAAGAGTGGTTTGGAAATGTCTGGGGAGTGAAGTCAGGGGTTAGTGAGAGGACAAGAGCAAGGGAAGGAGTAGCAATACTCCTGAAACAGGAGTTGTGGGAGTATGTGATAGAATGTAAGAAAGTAAATTCTCGATTAATATGGGTAAAATTGAAAGTTGATGGAGAGAGGTGGGTGATTATTGGTGCATATGCACCTGGGCATGAGAAGAAAGATCATGAGAGGCAAGTGTTTTGGGAGCAGCTGAATGAGTGTGTTGGCGGTTTTGATGCACGAGACCGGGTTATAGTGATGGGTGATTTGAATGCAAAGGTGAGTAATGTGGCAGTTGAGGGAATAATTGGTATGCATGGGGTGTTCAGTGTTGTAAATGGAAATGGTGAAGAGCTTGTAGATTTATGTGCTGAAAAAGGACTGATGATTGGGAATACCTGGTTTAAAAAGCGAGATATACATAAGTATACTTATGTAAGTAGGAGAGATGGCCAGAGAGCGTTATTGGATTACGTGTTAATTGACAGGCGTGCGAAAGAGAGACTTTTGGATGTTAATGTGCTGAGGGGTGCAACTGGAGGGATGTCTGATTATTATCTTGTGGAGGCTAAGGTGAAGATTAGTATGGGTTTTCAGAAAAGAAGAGTGAATGTTGGGGTGAAGAAGGTGGTGAGAGTAAGTGAGCTTGGGAAGGAGACCTGTGTGGGGAAGTACCAGGAGAGACTGTGTACAGAATGGAAAAAGGTGAGAACAATGGAAGTAAGGGGAGTGGGGGAGGAATGGGATGTATTTAGGGAATCAGTGATGGATTGCGCAAAAGATGCTTGTGGCATGAGAAGAGTGGGAGGTGGGCTGTTTAGAAAGGGTAGTGAGTGGTGGGATGAAGAAGTAAGAGTATTAGTGAAAGAGAAGAGAGAGGCATTTGGACGATTTTTGCAGGGAAAAAATGCAATTGAGTGGGAGAAGTATAAAAGAAAGAGACAGGAGGTCAAGAGAAAGGTGCAAGAGGTGAAAAAAAGGGCAAATGAGAGTTGGGGTGAGAGACTATCAGTAAATTTTAGGGAGAATAAAAAGATGTTCTGGAAGGAGGTAAATAGGGTGCGTAAGACAAGGGAGCAAATGGGAACTTCAGTGAAGGGCGTAAATGGGGAGGTGATAACAAGTAGCGGTGATGTGAGAAGGAGATGGAATGAGTATTTTGAAGGTTTGTTGAATGTGTCTGATGACAGAGTGGCAGATATAGGGTGTTTGGGTCGAGGGGGTGTGCAAAGTGAGAGGGTTAGGGAAAATGATTTGGTAAACAGAGAAGAGGTAGTAAAAGCTTTCCGGAAGATGAAAGCCGGCAAGGCAGCAGGTTTGGATGGTATTGCAGTGGAATTTATTAAAAAAGGGGGTGACTGTATTGTTGACTGGTTGGTAAGGTTATTTAATGTATGTATGACTCATGGTGAGGTGCCTGAGGATTGGCGGAATGCGTGCATAGTGCCATTGTACAAAGGCAAAGGGGATAAGAGTGAGTGCTCAAATTACAGAGGTATAAGTTTGTTGAGTATTTCTGGTAAATTATATGGGAGGGTATTGATTGAGAGGGTGAAGGCATGTACAGAGCATCAGATTGGGGAAGAGCAGTGCGGTTTCAGAAGTGGTAGAGGATGTGTGGATCAGGTGTTTGCTTTGAAGAATGTATGTGAGAAATACTTAGAAAAGCAAATGGATTTGTATGTAGCATTTATGGATCTGGAGAAGGCATATGATAGAGTTGATAGAGATGCTCTGTGGAAGGTATTAAGAATATATGGTGTGGGAGGCAAGTTGTTAGAAGCAGTGAAAAGTTTTTATCGAGGATGTAAGGCATGTGTACGTGTAGGAAGAAAGGAAAGTGATTGGTTCTCAGTGAATGTAGGTTTGGGGCAGGGGTGTGTGATGTCTCCATGGTTGTTTAATTTGTTTATGGATGGGGTTGTTAGGGAGGTAAATGCAAGAGTCCTGGAAAGAGGGGCAAGTATGAAGTCTGTTGGGGATGAGAGAGCTTGGGAAGTGAGTCAGTTGTTGTTCGCTAATGATACAGCGCTGGTAGCTGATTCATGTGAGAAACTGCAGAAGCTGGTGACTGAGTTTGGTAAAGTGTGTGGAAGAAGAAAGTTAAGAGTAAATGTGAATAAGAGCAAGGTTATTAGGTACAGTAGGGGTGAGGGTCAAGTCAATTGGGAGGTGAGTTTGAATGGAGATAAACTGGAGGAAGTGAAGTGTTTTAGATATCTGGGAGTGGATCTGTCAGCGGATGGAACCATGGAAGCGGAAGTGGATCATAGGGTGGGGGAGGGGGCGAAAATTTTGGGAGCCTTGAAGAATGTGTGGAAGTCGAGAACATTATCTCGGAAAGCAAAAATGGGTATGTTTGAAGGAATAGTGGTTCCAACAATGTTGTATGGTTGCGAGGCGTGGGCTATGGATAGAGATGTGCGCAGGAGGATGGATGTGCTGGAAATGAGATGTTTGAGGAAAATGTGTGGTGTGAGGTGGTTTGATCGAGTAAGTAACGTAAGGGTAAGAGAGATGTGTGGAATTAAAAAGAGCGTGGTTGAGAGAGCAGAAGAGGGTGTTTTGAAATGGTTTGGGCACATGGAGAGAATGAGTGAGGAAAGATTGACCAAGAGGATATATGTGTCGGAGGTGGAGGGAACGAGGAGAAGAGGGAGACCAAATTGGAGGTGGAAAGATGGAGTGAAAAAGATTTTGTGTGATCGGGGCCTGAACATGCAGGAGGGTGAAAGGAGGGCAAGGAATAGAGTGAATTGGAGCGATGTGGTATACAGGGGTTGACGTGCTGTCAGTGGATTGAATCAAGGCATGTGAAGCGTCTGGGGTAAACCATGGAAAGCTGTGTAGGTATGTATATTTGCGTGTGTGGACGTGTGTATGTACATGTGTTGGGGGGGGGGGTTGGGCCATTTCTTTCGTCTGTTTCCTTGCGCTACCTCGCAAACGCGGGAGACAGCGACAAAGTATAAAAAAATAAAAAAAAAATATACATATATATATATATATATATATATATATATATATATATATATATATATATATATATATATATATATATATATATATATATATATATATATGAAAAAAAGGGCAAATGAGAGTTGGGGTGAGAGAGTATCATTAAATTTTAGGGAGAATAAAAAGATGTTCTGGAAGGAGGTAAATAAAGTGAATAAGACAAGGGAGCAAATGGGAACTTCAGTGAAGGGCGCAAATGGGGAGGTGATAACAAGTAGTGGTGATGTGAGAAGGAGATGGAGTGAGTATTTTGAAGGTTTGTTGAATGTGTTTGATGATAGAGTGGCAGATATAGGGTGTTTTCGTCGAGGTGGTGTGCAAAGTGCGAGGGTTAGGGAAAATGAGTTGGTAAACAGAGAAGAGGTAGTAAAAGCTTTGCGGAAGATGAAAGCCGGCAAGGCAGCAGGTTTGGATGGTATTGCAGTGGAATTTATTAAAAAAGGGCGTGACTGTATTGTTGACTGGTTGGTAAGGTTTTTTAATGCATGTATGAATCATGGTGAGGTGCCTGAGGATTGGCGGAATGCGTACATAGTGCCATTGTACAAAGGCAAAGGGGATAAGAGTGAGTGCTCAAATTACAGAGGTGTAAGTTTGTTGAGTATTCCTGACAAATTATATGGGAGGGTATTGATTGAGAGGGTGAAGGCATGTACAGAGCATCAGACTGGGAAAGAGCAGTGTGGTTTCAGAAGTGGTAGAGGATGTGTGGATCAGGTGTTTGCTTTGAAGAATGTATGTGAGAAATACTTAGAAAAGCAAATGGATTTGTATGTAGCATTTATGGATCTGGAGAAGGCATATGATAGAGTTGATAGAGATGCTCTGTGGAAGGTATTAAGAATATATGGTGTGGGAGGCAAGTTGTTAGAAGCAGTGAAAAGTTTTTATCGAGGATGTAAGGCATGTGTACGTGTAGGAAGAGAGGAAAGTGATTGGTTCTCAGTGAATGTGGGTTTGGGGCAGGGGTGTGTGATGTCTCCATGGTTGTTTAATTTGTTTATGGATGGGGTTGTTAGGGAGGTGAATGCAAGAGTTTTGGAAAGAGGGGCGAGTATGAAGTCTGTTGGGGATGAGAGAGCTTGGGACGTGAGTCAGTTGTTGTTCGCTGATGATACAGCGTTGGTGGCTGATTCATGTGAGAAACTGCAGAAGCTGGTGACTGAGTTTGGTAAAGTGTGTGAAAGAAAAAAGTTATGAGTAAATGTGAATAAGAGCAAGGTTATTAGGTACAGTAGGGTTGAGGGTCAATTCAATTGGGAGGTTAGTTTGAATGGAGAAAAACTGGAGGAAGTGAAGTGTTTTAGATATCTGGGAGTGTATCTGGCAGCGGATGGAACCATGGAAGCGGAAGTGGATCATTGGGTGGGGGAGGGGAAGAAAATTCTGGGAGCCTTGAGGAATGTGTGGAAGTCGAGAAAATTATCTCGGAAAGCAAAAATGGGTATCTTTGAAGGAATAGTGGTTCCAACAATGTTGTATGGTTGCGAGGCGTGGACTATGGATAGAGTTGTGCGCAGGAGGATGGATGTGCTGGAAATGAGATGTTTGAGGACAATGTGTGGTGTGAGGTGGTTTGATCGAGTAAGTAACGTAAAGGTAAGAGAGATGTGTGGAAATAAAAAGAGCGTGGTTGAGAGAGCAGAAAAGAGTGTTTTGAAATGGTTTGGTCACATGGAGAGAATGAGTGAGGAAAGATTGACCAAGAGCATATATGTGTCGGAGGTGGAGGGAACGAGGAAAAGAGGGAAACCAAATTGGAGGTGGAAAGATGAAGTGAAAAAGATTTTGTGTGATCGGGGCCTGAACATGCAGGAGGGTGAAAGGAGGGCAAGGAATAGAGTGAATTGGAGCGATGTGGTATACCGGGGTTGAGGTGCTGTCAGTGGATTGAATCATGGCATGTGAAGCGTCTGGGGTAAACCATGGAAAGCTGTGTAGGTGTGTATATTTGCGTGTGTCGACGTATATATATACATGTGTATGGAGGTGTGTTGGGCCATTTCTTTCGTCTGTTTCCTTGCGCTACCTCGCAAACGCGGGAGACAGCGACAAAGCAAAAAAAAAAAAAAATATATATATATATATATATATATATATATATATATATATATATATATATGGTGTTTTGACAAGAAAATAGTGAAGTTGGAGAAAAATGTAGCTTAGACATTGAAGCTTATTGATTCAGTGGTGAAATTTATGAGAACTGCCATTGACGTTTGTGTGAATAAATTATACATTTCCTTTTCCATAGCCAGAGGTTGAACCGTTATGTGACGTTCATTTTTTCATTCATTTCAAGCTAAAAGTTTGTTTTCTAAATTGTTTCTTACATTTTTCATATGTATATATATGTATGTGTGTGTGTGTGTGTGTGTGCGTGTGTGTGTGTGTGTGTGTGTGTGTGTGTGTGTGTGTGTATATATATGTATATTATCCCTGGGGATAGGGGTGAAAGAATACTTCCCACGTATTCCTCGCGTGTCGTAGAAAGCGACTAGAGGGGACGGGAGCGGGGGGCCGGAAATCCTCCCCTCCTTGTATTAACTTTCTAAAATGGGAAACAGAAGAAGGAGTCACGCGGGGAGTGCTCATCCTCCTCGAAGGCTCAGAGTGGGGTGCCTAAATGTGTGTGGATGTAACCAAGATGTGAAAAAAGGAGAGATAGGTAGTATGTTTGAGGAAAGGAACCTGGATGTTTTGGCTCTGAGTGAAACGAAGCTCAAGGGTAAAGGGGAAGAGTGGTTTGGAAATGTCTGGGGAGTGAAGTCAGGGGTTAGTGAGAGGACAAGAGCAAGGGAAGGAGTAGCAATACTCCTGAAACAGGAGTTGTGGGAGTATGTGATAGAATGTAAGAAAGTAAATTCTCGATTAATATGGGTAAAATTGAAAGTTGATGGAGAGAGGTGGGTGATTATTGGTGCATATGCACCTGGGCATGAGAAGAAAGATCATGAGAGGCAAGTGTTTTGGGAGCAGCTAAATGAGTGTGTTAGCGGTTTTGATGCACGAGACCGGGTTATAGTGATGGGTGATTTGAATGCAAAGGTGAGTAATGTGGCAGTTGAGGGAATAATTGGTATGCATGGGGTGTTCAGTGTTGTAAATGGAAATGGTGAAGAGCTTGTAGATTTATGTGCTGAAAAAGGACTGATGATTGGGAATACCTGGTTTAAAAAGCGAGATATACATAAGTATACTTATGTAAGTAGGAGAGATGGCCAGAGAGCGTTATTGGATTACGTGTTAATTGACAGGCGTGCGAAAGAGAGACTTTTGGATGTCAATGTGCTGAGAGGTGCAACTGGAGGGATGTCTGATCATTATCTTGTGGAGGCTAAGGTGAAGATTAGTATGGGTTTTCAGAAAAGAAGAGTGAATGTTGGGGTGAAGAAGGTGGTGAGAGTAAGTGAGCTTGGGAAGGAGACCTGTGAGAGAAGTATCAGGAGAGACTGTGTACAGAATGGAAAAAGGTGAGAACAATGGAAGTAAGGGGAGTGGGGGAGGAATGGGATGTATTTAGGGAATCAGTGATGGATTGCGCAAAAGATGCTTGTGGCATGAGAAGAGTGGGAGGTGGGCTGTTTAGAAAGGGTAGTGAGTGGTGGGATGAAGAAGTAAGAGTATTAGTGAAAGAGAAGAGAGAGGCATTTGGACGATTTTTGCAGGGAAAAAATGCAATTGAGTGGGAGAAGTATAAAAGAAAGAGACAGGAGGTCAAGAGAAAGGTGCAAGAGGTGAAAAAAAGGGCAAATGAGAGTTGGGGTGAGAGACTATCAGTAAATTTTAGGGAGAATAAAAAGATGTTCTGGAAGGAGGTAAATAGGGTGCGTAAGACAAGGGAGCAAATGGGAACTTCAGTGAAGGGCGTAAATGGGGAGGTGATAACAAGTAGTGGTGATGTGAGAAGGAGATGGAATGAGTATTTTGAAGGTTTGTTGAATGTGTCTGATGACAGAGTGGCAGATATAGGGTGTTTGGGTCGAGGTGGTGTGCAAAGTGAGAGGGTTAGGGAAAATGATTTGGTAAACAGAGAAGAGGTAGTAAAAGCTTTGCGGAAGATGAAAGCCGGCAAGGCAGCAGGTTTGGATGGTATTGCAGTGGAATTTATTAAAAAAGGGGGTGACTGTATTGTTGACTGGTTGGTAAGGTTATTTAATGTATGTATGACTCATGGTGAGGTGCCTGAGGATTGGCGGAATGCGTGCATAGTGCCATTGTACAAAGGCAAAGGGGATAAGAGTGAGTGCCCAAATTACAGAGGTATAAGTTTGTTGAGTATTCCTGGTAAATTATATGGGAGGGTATTGATTGAGAGGGTGAAGGCATGTACAGAGCATCAGATTGGGGAAGAGCAGTGTGGTTTCAGAAGTGGTAGAGGATGTGTGGATCAGGTGTTTGCTTTGAAGAATGTATGTGAGAAATACTTAGAAAAGCAAATGGATTTGTATGTAGCATTTATGGATCTGGAGAAGGCATATGATAGAGTTGATAGAGATGCTCTGTGGAAGGTATTAAGAATATATGGTGTGGGAGGCAAGTTGTTAGAAGCAGTGAAAAGTTTTTATCGAGGATGTAAGGCATGTGTACGTGTAGGAAGAGAGGAAAGTGATTGGTTCTCAGTGAATGTAGGTTTGCGGCAGGGGTGTGTGATGTCTCCATGGTTGTTTAATTTGTTTATGGATGGGGTTGTTAGGGAGGTAAATGCAAGAGTCTTGGAAAGAGGGGCAAGTATGAAGTCTGTTGGGGATGAGAGAGCTTGGGAAGTGAGTCAGTTGTTGTTCGCTGATGATACAGCGCTGGTGGCGGATTCATGTGAGAAACTGCAGAAGCTGGTGACGGAGTTTGGTAAAGTGTGTGGAAGAAGAAAGTTAAGAGTAAATGTGAATAAGAGCAAGGTTATTAGGTACAGTAGGGTTGAGGGTCAAGTCAATTGGGAGGTGAGTTTGAATGGAGAAAAACTGGAGGAAGTGAAGTGTTTTAGATATCTGGGAGTGGATCTGTCAGCGGATGGAACCATGGAAGCGGAAGTGGATCATAGGGTGGGGGAGGGGGCGAAAATTTTGGGAGCCTTGAAAAATGTGTGGAAGTCGAGAACATTATCTCGGAAAGCAAAAATGGGTATGTTTGAAGGAATAGTGGTTCCAACAATGTTGTATGGTTGCGAGGCGTGGGCTATGGATAGAGTTGTGCGCAGGAGGATGGATGTGCTGGAAATGAGATGTTTGAGGACAATGTGTGGTGTGAGGTGGTTTGATCGAGTAAGTAACGTAAGGGTAAGAGAGATGTGTGGAAATAAAAAGAGCGTGGTTGAGAGAGCAGAAGAGGGTGTTTTGAAATGGTTTGGGCACATGGAGAGAATGAGTGAGGAAAGATTGACCAAGAGGATATATGTGTCGGAGGTGGAGGGAACGAGGAGAAGAGGGAGACCAAATTGGAGGTGGAAAGATGGAGTGAAAAAGATTTTGTGTGATCGGGGCCTGAACATGCAGGAGGGTGAAAGGAGGGCAAGGAATAGAGTGAATTGGAGCGATGTGGTATACAGGGGTTGACGTGCTGTCAGTGGATTGAATCAAGGCATGTGAAGCGTCTGGGGTAAACCATGGAAAGCTGTGTAGGTATGTATATTTGCGTGTGTGGACGTGTGTATGTACATGTGTATGGGGGGGGTTGGGCCATTTCTTTCGTCTGTTTCCTTGCGCTACCTCGCAAACGCGGGAGACAGCGACAAAGTATAAAAAAAAAAAAAAAAAAAAAAAATATATATATATATATATATATATATATATATATATATATATATATATATATATATATATATATATATATATATATATATATATATATATATATATATATATATATATATATATATATATATATATATATATATATATATATATATATATATATATATATATATATATATATAAATATATATATATATATATATATATATATATATATATATATATATATATATATATATATATATATATATATATATATATATATATATATATATATATATATATATATATATATATATATATATATATATATATATATATATATATATATATATATATATATATATATATATATATATATATATATATATATATATATATATATATATATATATATATATATATATATATATATATATATATATATATATATATATATATATATATATATATATATATATATATATATATATATATATATATATATATATATATATATATATATATATATATATATATATATATATATATATATATATATATATATATATATATATATATATATATATATATATATATATATATATATATATATATATATATATATATATATATATATATATATATATATAACTCCTGAAGCAGGAGTTATGGGACTATGTGACAGAGTGTACGAAAGTAATCTCAAGATTGATATGGGTAGAACTGAAAGAGTATTGAGAGAGATGTGTGATTATTGTTCGCTGATGATACAGCGCTGGTGGCTGATTAATGTGAGAAACTGCAGAAGCTGGTGACTGAGTTTGGTAAAGTGTGTGAAAGAAGAAAGTTAAGAGTTAATGTGAATAAGCAAGGTTATTAGGTATAGTAGTGTTGAGGGTCAAGTCAATTGGGAGGTAAGTTTGAATGGAGAAAAACTGGAGGAAGTAAAATGTTTTAGATATCTGGGAGTGGATCTGGCAGCGGATGGAACCATGGAAGCGGAGGTGGATCATAGGGTGTGGGAGGGGGCGAAAATTCTGGGAGCCTTGAAGAATGTTTGGAAGTCGAGAACATTATCTCGTAAAGCAAAAATGGGTATGTTTCAAGGAATAGTGGTTCCAACAATGTTGTATGGTTGCGAGGCGTGGGCTATGGATAGAGTTGTGAGCAGGAGGATGGATATGCTGGAAATGAGATGTTTGAGGACAATGTGAGGTGTGAGGTGGTTTGATCGAGTAAGTAACGTAAGGGTATGAGAGATGTGTGGAAATAAAAAGAGCGTGGTTGAGAGAGCAGAAGAGGGTGTTTTAAAGTGGTTTGGGCACATGGAGAGAATGAATGAGGAAAGATTGACCAAGTGGATATATGTGTCGGAGGTGGAGGGAACGAGGAGAAGTGGGAGACCAAATTGGAGGTGGAAAGATGGAGTGAAAAAGATTTTGTGTGATCGGGGCCTGAACATGCAGGAGGGTGAAAGGAGGGCAAGGAATAGAGTGAATTGGATCGATACGGTATACCGGGGTTGACGTGCTGTCAGTGGATCAAATCAGGGCATGTGACGCGTCTGGGGTAAACAATGGAAAGCTGTGTAGGTATGTATATTTGCTTGTGTGGACGTGTATGTATATACATGTTTATGGGGGTGTGTTGGGCCATTTCTTTCGTCTGTTTCCTTGCGCTACCTCGCAAACGCGGGAGACAGCGACAAAATAAAAAAAAATTATATATATATATATATATATATATATATATATATATATATATATATATATATATATATATATATATATATACATTTATTTTGCTTTGTCGCTGTCTCTCGCGTTAGTGAGGTAGCGCAAGGAAACAGACGATAGAATGGCCCAACCCACCCACATACACATGTACATACATACACGTCCACACAGGCAAATATACATCCCTATACATCTCAACGTATACATAAATATACACACACAGACATATACATATAAATACATGTACATGATTCACACTGTCTGCCAATATTCATTCCCATCGCCATCCCGCCAAACATGACATAACAACTCCCACCCCCTTCATGTGCGTGAGGTAGTGCTAGGAAAAGACAACAAAGGCCACATTCGATCACACTCAGTCTCTAGCTTTCATGTAATAATAAACTGAAACCACAGCTCCCTTTCCACATCCATGCCCCACAGAACTTTTCATGGTTTACCCCAGATACTTCACATGCCCTGGTTCAGTCCACTGACAGCACGTCGACCCCGGTATACCACATCCTTCCAATTCACTCTATTCCTTGCACGCCTTTCACCCTCCTGCATGTTCAGGCCCCGATTACTCAAAATCTTTCTCACTCCATCTTTCCACTTTCAATTTGGTCTCCCACTTCTCCTCATTCCCTCCAACTCTGACACATATATCCTTTTTGTCAATCTCTCCTCATTCATTCTCTCCGTGTGACCAAACCATTTCAAAACACCCTCTTCTGCTCTCTCAACCACAACTATCAACCCTCTCCCCCACCCTCTCAACTCTATCACATTCCCTCTCCAGATCCATAAACGCTACATACAAATCCATTTACTTTTCTAAGTATTTCTCACATACATTCTTCAAAGCAAACACCTGACCCACACATTTACTTTTCTAAGTATTTCTCACATACATTCTTCAAAGCAAACACCTGACCCACACATCCTCAGCCACTTCTGTAACCACACTGCTCCTCCCCAATCTGATGCTCTGTACATGCCTTCACCCTCTCAATCAATACCCCCCCCCCCCCATATAATTTCCCAGGAATACTCAACAAATTTATACGTCTGTAATTTTAACACTCCCTTTTATTCCCTTTGCCTTTGGACAATGGCACTATGCAATCATTCCGCCAATCCTGAAGCACCTCTCCATGAGACATACATATATTGAACAACCTTACCAAGCAGTCAACAATACAGTCACCCTTTTTTAATAAATTCCAATGCAATACCATCCAAACCCACTGCCTTGCCGGCTTTCATCTTCTGCAAAGCTTTTACCACCTTTTCTCTGTTTACCAAATCATTTTCCCTTACCCTCTCACTTTGCACACCACCCCGACCAAAATATACAATATCTGCCACTCTATCATCAAACACTTTCAACAAACCTTCAAAATACTCACTCCATCTTCTCACACCACCACTACTTGTTATCACCTCCCCATTAGCCCCCTTCACTGATGTTCCCATTTTTTCGATCGTCTTACGCACTTCATTTACCTCATTCCAAAACATCCTTTCATTCTCCCTAAGATTTAATGATACTCTCTCACCCCAACTCTCATTTGCCCTCTTTTTCACCTCTTGCACCTTTCTCTTGACCTACTGCCTCTTTCTTTTATAGATCTCCCAGTCATTTGCATTATTTCCCGGCAAAAATCGTCCAAATGCCTCTCTCTACTCTTTCGATAGGAATCTTACTTTTTGATCCAACCACTCACTACCCTTTCTAATCGTCCCACCTCCCATGCTTCTCAGACCACAAGCATCTTCTGCACAAGCCATCACTGCTTCCCTAAATACATCCCATTTCTCCCCCTTTCCTCTTACGTCCTTAGTTCTCACCTTTTTCCATTCTGTAAACAGTCTCTCCTAGTACTTTCTCACACGAGTCTCCTTGAAAAGCTCATTTACTCTCACCACTCTTTTCACCCCAACATTCTCCCTTCTTTTTTGAAAACCTCTACAAATCTTTACCTTCGCCTTCACAAGATAATGATCAGATATCCCTCCAGTTGCACCTCACAGCACATTAACATCCAAAACACATAAACCAATAACGCTCTCTGGCCATCTCTCCTACTTACTTAAGTATAGTTATGTATATCTTTCTTTTTCAACCAGGTATTCCCAATCACCAGTCCTTTTTCAGCATATAGATATACAAGCTCTTCACCATTTTTATTTACAACACTGAACACCCCATGTACACCAATTATTCCCACGACTGCCACATTACTCACCTTTGCATTCAAATCACCCATCACTATAACCCGGTCTCGTGCATTAAAACCACTAACACACTCATTCAGCTACTCCCAAAACACTTGCCTCTCATGATCTTTCTTCTCATGCCCAGGTGCATATGCACCAATAATCACCCATCTCTCTCCCTCAACTTTGAGTTTTACCCATATCAATCCAGGGTTTACTTTCTTACACTCTATAACATACTCACACCACTACTGTTTCAGGAGTAGTGCCACTATTTCCCTTGCTCTTGTCCTCTCTCTAACCCCTGACTTTCTTCCCAATACATTCCCTAACCAATCTTCCCCTTTACCCATGACTTTCGTTTCACTCAGAACCAAAACATCCACGTTCATTTCCTTGAAACATACCACCTATCTCTTCTTTTTTCTAATCTTGGTTACATCTACGCACATTTAAACACCCCAATATGAGCCTTCGAAGAGTATGAGCACTCCCCGTGTGACTCCTTCCTCTGTTTCCTCTTTTAGAAAGTTAAAAAACGAGGAGTGGAGGGTTTCTAGCCCTCCGCTCCCGTCCCCTTTAGTCGCCTTCTACGACACGTGAAGATTTCGTGGAGAGTATACATATACATAAATATATATATATATATATATATATATATATATATATATATATATATATATATATATATATATATATATATATATATATATATATATATATGTATATATATATATATATATATATATTAAGAGTTATTAAGAGTATATGGTGTGGGAGGTAAGTTGTTAGAAGTAGTGAAAAGTTTTAATCGAGGATGTAAGGCATGTGTAAGTGTAGGAAGAGAGGAAAGTGATTGGTTTTCAATGAATGTTGGTTTGAGGCAGGGGTGCGTGATGTCTCCATTGTTGTTTGATTTCTTTATAGGTGGGGTTGTTAGGGAGGTAAATGGAAGAGTTTTGGAAAGAGGGGTAAGTATGCAGTCTGTTGTGGATGAGAGAGCTTGGGAAGTAAGTCAGTTGCTGTTCGCTGGTCATACAGCACTGGGGGATGATTCTGGAGAGAAATTGCAGATGCTGGTGACTGAGTTCGGTAAAGTGTGTGAAAGAAGAAAGCTCAAAGTAAATGTGAATCCGAGCAAGGTTATTAGGTACAGTAGGGTTGAGGTACAAGTCAACTGGGAGGTAAGCTTGAATGGGGATTTTAGATATCTGGGAGTGGATTTTGGCAGCGGATGGAGCTAAGGAAGCGGAAGTGAATCACAGGGTGAGGGAGGCAGCGAAAGTACTGGGAGCGTTGAAAAATGTGTGGAAGTCGAGAACGTTATCTTGGAAAGCAAAAATGGGTATGTTTGAAGGAATAGTGGTTCCAATAATCTTATATGATTGCAAGGCTTTGGCTATAGATAGAGGTGTGCGGAGGAGGGTGGATGTGCTGGAAACGAGTTGTTTGAGGACAATATGTGGTGTGAGGTGGTTTGATCGAGTGAGTAATGAAAGGGTAAGAGATATGTGTGGTAATAAAATGAGTGTGGTTAAGAGAGCAGAAAAGGGTGTTTTGAAATGGTTTGGTCACATGGAGAGAATGAGTGAGGAAAGATTGACAAAGAGGATATATGCGTCAGAGGTGGAGGGAACCTGGAGAAATGGAAGACCAAATTGGAGGTGGAAATATGGAGTGAAAAAGATTTTGAGTTATCGGGGCCTGAACATGGTGGAGGATGAAAGGTGTGCAAGGAATAGAATGAATTGGAACGGTGTGGTATACCGAGATCGACGTGCCGTCAATGGATTGAACCAGTGCATGTGAAGCGTCTGGTGTAAACCATGGAAAGTTTTATGGGGCCTGGATGTGGAAAGGGAGTTGTGATTTCGGTGCATTATACATCACAGCTAGAGTCTGACTGTGAACGAATGTGGCCTTTGTTGTTTTTTCCTAGTGCTACCTCGCGCACATGCGGGAGTAGGGGGTTGTTATTTCGTTTGACGGGGTGGCGACGAGAATTAACAAGGGCAGACAGTATGAATTATGTACATGTGTATATATGTATATGTCTGTGTCTGTTTATGTATGTATACGTAGAGATGTATAGGTATGTATATGTGCGTGTGTGGACGTGTATGTATATCTATGTGTATGTTGGTGGGTTGGGCCATTCTTTCGTCTGTTTCCTTGCGCTACCATGCTAACGCGGGAGACAGCGACAAAGTATAATATATATATATATATATATATATATATATATATATATATATATATATATATATATATATATATATATATATATATATATATATATATATATTTTTTTTTTTTTTTTTATACTTTGTCGCTGTCTCCCGCGTTTGCGAGGTAGCGCAAGGAAACAGACGAAAGAAATGGCCCAACCCCCCCCCCCCCCCCATACACATGTACATACACACGTCCACACACGCAAATATACATACCTACACAGCTTTCCATGGTTTACCCCAGACGCTTCACATGCCTTGATTCAATCCACTGACAGCACGTCAAACCCTGTATACCACATCGCTCCAATTCACTCTATTCCTTGCCCTCCTTTCACCCTCCTGCATGTTCAGGCCCCGATCACACAAAATCTTTTTCACTCCATCTTTCCACCTCCAATTTGGTCTCCCTCTTCTCCTCGTTCCCTCCACCTCCGACACATATATCCTCTTGGTCAATCTTTCCTCACTCATTCTCTCCATGTGCCCAAACCATTTCAAAACACACTCTTCTGCTCTCTCAACCACGCTCTTTTTATTTCCACACATCTCTCTTACCCTTACGTTACTTACTCGATCAAACCACCTCACACCACACATTGTCCTCAAACATCTCATTTCCAGCACATCCATCCTCCTGCGCACAACTCTATCCATAGCCCACGCCTCGCAACCATACAACATTGTTGGAACCACTATTCCTTCAAACATACCCATTTTTGCTTTCCGAGATAATGTTCTCGACTTCCACACATTCTTCAAGGCTCCCAAAATTTTCGCCCCCTCCCCCACCCTATGATCCACTTCCGCTTCCATGGTTCCATCCGCTGACAGATCCACTCCCAGATATCTAAAACACTTCACTTCCTCCAGTTTTTCTCCATTCAAACTCACCTCCCAATTGACTTGACCCTCAACCCTACTGTACCTAATAACCTTGCTCTTATTCACATTTACTCTTAACTTTCTTCTTCCACACACTTTACCAAACTCAGTCACCAGCTTCTGCAGTTTCTCACATGAATCAGCCACCAGCGCTGTATCATCAGCGAACAACAACTGACTCACTTCCCAAGCTCTCTCATCCCCAACAGACTTCATACTTGCCCCTCTTTCCAGGACTCTTGCATTTACCTCCCTAACAACCCCATCCATAAACAAATTAAACAACCATGGAGACATCACACACCCCTGCCGCAAACCTACATTCACTGAGAACCAATCACTTTCCTCTCTTCCTACACGTACACATGCCTTACATCCTCGATAAAAACTTTTCACTGCTTCTAACAACTTGCCTCCCACACCATATATTCTTAATACCTTCCACAGAGCATCTCTATCAACTCTATCATATGCCTTCTCCAGATCCATAAATGCTACATACAAATCCATTTGCTTTTCTAAGTATTTCTCACATACATTCTTCAAAGCAAACACCTGATCCACACATCCTCTACCACTTCTGAAACCGCACTGCTCTTCCCCAATCTGATGCTCTGTACATGCCTTCACCCTCTCAATCAATACCCTCCCATATAATTTACCAGGAATACTCAACAAACTTATACCTCTGTAATTTGAGCACTCACTCTTATCCCCTTTGCCTCTGTACAATGGCACTATGCACGCATTCCGCCAATCCTCAGGCACCTCACCATGAGTCATACATACATTACATAACCTTACCAACCAGTCAACAATACAGTCACCCCCTTTTTTAATAAATTCCACTGCAATACCATCCAAACCTGCTGCCTTGCCGGCTTTCATCTTCCGCAAAGCTTTTACTACCTCTTCTCGGTTTACCAAATCATTTTCCCTAACCCTCTCACTTATATATATATATATATATATATATATATATATATATATATATATATATTTTTTTTTTTTTTTTATACTTTGTCGCTGTCTCCCGCGTTTGCGAGGTAGCGCAAGGAAACAGACGAAAGAAATGGCCCAACCCACCCCCATACACATGTATATACATACGTCCACACACGCAAATATACATACCTACACAGCTTTCCATGGTTTACCCCAGACGCTTCACATGCCTTGATTCAATCCACTGACAGCACGTCAACCCCGGTATACCACATCGCTCCAATTCAATCCATTCCTTGCCCTCCTTTCACCCTCCTGCATGTTCAGGCCCCGATCACACAAAATCTTTTTCACTCCATCTTTCCACCTCCAATTTGGTCTCCCTCTTCTCCTCGTTCCCTCCACCTCCGACACATATATCCTCTTGGTCAATCTTTCCTCACTCATTCTCTCCATGTGCCCAAACCACTTCAAAACACCCTCTTCTGCTCTCTCAACCACGCTCTTTTATTTCCACACATCTCTCTTACCCTTACGTTACTCACTCGATCAAACCACCTCACACCACACATTGTCCTCAAACATCTCATTTCCAGCACATCCATCCTCCTGCGCACAACTCTATCCACAGCCCACGCCTCGCAACCATACAACATTGTTGGAACCACTATTCCTTCAAACATACCCATTTTTGCTTTCCGAGATAATGTTCTCGACTTCCACACATTCTTCAAGGCCCCCAGAATTTTCGCCCCCTCCACCACCCTATGATCCACTTCCGCTTCCATGGTTCCATCCGCTGCCAGATCCACTCCCAGATATCTAAAACACTTCACTTCCTCCAGTTTTTCTCAATTCAAACTCACCTCCCAATTGACTTGACCCTCAACCCTACTGTACCTAATAACCTTGCTCTTATTCACATTTACTCTTAACTTTCTTCTTCCACACACTTTACCAAACTCAGTTACCAGCTTCTGCAGTTTCTCACATGAATCAGCCACCAGCGCTGTATCATCAGCGAACAACAACTGACTCACTTCCCAAGCTCTCTCATCCCCAACAGACTTCATACTTGCCCCTCTTTCCAAAACTCTTGCATTTACCTCCCTAACAACCCCATCCATAAACAAATTTAACAACCATGGAGACATCACACACCCCTGCCGCAAACCTACATTCACTGAGAACCAATCACTTTCCTCTCTTCCTACACGTACACATGCCTTACATCCTCGATAAAAACTTTTCACTGCTTCTAACAACTTTCCTCCCACACCATATATTCTTAATACCTTCCACAGAGCATCTCTATCAACTCTATCATATGCCTTCTCCATATCCATAAATGCTACATACAAATCCATTTGCTTTTCTAAGTATTTCACACATACATTCTTCAAAGCAAACACCTGATCCACACATCCTCTACCACTTCTAAAACCACACTGCTCTTCCCCAATCTGATGCTCTGTACATGCCTTCACCCTCTCAATCAATACCCTCCCATATAATTTACCAGGAATACTCAACAAACTTATACCTCTGTAATTTGAGCACTCACTCTTATCCCCTTTGCCTTTGTACAATGGCACTATACACGCATTCCGCCAATCCTCAGGCACTTCACCATGAGTCATACATACATTAAATAACCTTACCAACCAGTCAACAATACAGTCACCCCCTTTTTTAATAAATTCCACTGCAATACCATCCAAACCTGCTGCCTTGCCGGCTTTCATCTTCCGCAAAGCTTTCACTACCTCTTCTCTGTTTACCAAATCATTTTCCCTAACCCTCTCACTTTGTACACCACCTCGACCAAAACACCCTATATCTGCCACTCTATCATCAAACACATTCAACAAACCTTCAAAATACTCACTCCATCTCCTTCTCACATCAACACTACTTGTTATCACCTCCCCATTTGCGCCCTTCACTGAAGTTCCCATTTGCTCCCTTGTCTTACGCACTTTATTTACCTCCTTCCAGAACATCTTTTTATTCTCCCTAAAATTTAATGATACTCTCTCACCCCAACTCTCATTTCCCCTGGTTTAAAAAGCGAGATATACATAAGTATACTTATGTAAGTAGGAGAGATGGCCAGAGAGCGTTATTGGATTACGTGTTAATTGACAGGCGTGCGAAAGAGAGACTTTTGGATGTTAATGTGCTGAGAGGTGCAACTGGAGGGATGTCTGATCATTATCTTGTGGAGGCTAAGGTGAAGATCTGTATGGGTTTTCAGAAAAGAAGAGTGAATGTTGGGGTGAAGAGGGTGGTGAGAGTAAGTGAGCTTGAGAAGGAGACCTGTGTGAGGAAGTACCAGGAGAGACTGAGTACAGAATGGAAAAAGGTGAGAACAATGGAAGCAAGGGGAGTGGGGGAGGAATGGGATGTATTTAGGAAATCAGTGATGGATTGCGCAAAAGATGCTTGTGGCATGAGAAGAGTGGGAGGTGGGTTGATTAGAAAGGGTAGTGAGTGGTGGGATGAAGAAGTAAGAGTATTAGTGAAAGAGAAGAGAGAGGCATTTGGACGATTTTTGCAGGGAAAAAATGCAATTGAGTGGGAGATGTATAAAAGAAAGAGACAGGAGGTCAAGAGAAAGGTGCAAGAGGTGAAAAATGAAATATATATATATATATATATATATATATATATATATATATATATATATATATATATATATATATATATATATATATATATATATATATATATATATATATATATATATATATATATATATATATATATATATATATATATATATATATATATATATATATTTTTTTTTTTTTCTTTTTTTTTTTTTTCATTCATTTCAAGCTAGAAGTTTCAGTTTTCTAAATTGTTTCTTACATTTTTCATATGTATATATATGTATGTGTGTGTGTGTGTTTATGTGCGTATGTATGTATATGTGTGTGTATGTGTATATGTATATATATATGTATGTTATCCCTGGGGATAGGGGTGAAAGAATACTTCCCACGTATTCCTCGCGTGTCGTAGAAAGCGACTAGAGGGGACGGGAGCGGGGGGGCAGAAATCCTCCCCTCCTTGTATCAACTTTCTAAAATGGGAAACAGAAGAAGGAGTCACGCGGGGAGTGCTCATCCTCCTCGAAGGCTCAGAGTGGGGTGCCTAAATGTTTGTAGATGTAACCAAGATGTGAAAAAAGGAGAGATAGGTAGTATGCTTGAGGAAAGGAACCTGGATGTTTTGGCTCTGAGTGAAACGAAGCTCAAGGGTAAAGGGGAAGAGTGGTTTGGGAATGTCTGGGGAGTAAAGTCAGGGGTTAGTGAGAGGACAAGAGCAAGGGAAGGAGTAGCAATACCCCTGAAACAGGAGTTGTGGGAGTATGTGATAGAATGTAAGAAAGTAAATTCTCGATTAATATGGGTAAAACTGAAAGTTGATGGAGAGAGGTGGGTGATTATTGGTGCATATGCACCTGGGCATGAGAAGAAAGATCATGAGAGGCAAGTGTTTTGGGAGCAGCTGAATGAGTGTGTTAGTGGTTTTGATGCACGAGACCGGGTTATAGTGATGGGTGATTTGAATGCAAAGGTGAGTAATGTGGCAGTTGAGGGAATAATTGGTATACATGGGTGTTCAGTGTTGTAAATGGAAATGGTGAAGAGCTTGTAGACTTATGTGCTGAAAAAGGACTGATGGTTGGGAATACCTGGTTTAAAAAGCGAGATATACATAAGTATACTTATGTAAGTAGGAGAGATGGCCAGAAAGCGTTATTGGATTACGTGTTAATTGACAGGAGTGCGAAAGAGACACTTTTGGATGTAAATGTGCTGAGAGGTGCAACTGGAGGGATGTCTGATCATTATCTTGTGGAGGCCAAGGTGAAGATTTGTATGGGTTTTCAGAAAAGAAGAGTGAATGTTGGGGAGATGAGGGTGGTGAGAGTAAGTGAGCTTGGGAAGGAGACCTGTGTGAGGAAGTACCAGGGGAGACTGAGTACAGAATGGAAAAAGGTGAGAACAATGGAAGTAAGGGGAGTGGGGGAGGAATGGGATGTATTTAGGGAATCAGTGATGGATTGCGCACAAGATGCTTGTGGCATGAGAAGAGTGGGAGGTGGGTTGATTAGAAAGGGTAGTGAGTGGTGGGATGAAGAAGTATGAGTATTAGTGAAAGAGAAGAGAGAGGCATTTGGACGATTTTTGCAGGGAAAAAATGCAATTGAGTGGGAGATGTATAAAAGAAAGAGACAGGAGGTCAAGAGAAAGGTGCAAGAGGTGAAAAAAGGGCAAATGAGAGTTGGGGTGAGAGAGTATCATTAAATTTTAGGGAGAATAAAAAGATGTTCTGGAAGGAGGTAAATAAAGTGCGTAAGACAAGGAAGCAAATGGGAATTTCAGTGAAGGGCGCAAATGGGGAGGTGATAACAAGTAGTGGTGATGTGAGAAGGAGATGAAGTGAGTATTTTGAAGGTTTGTTGAATGTGTTTGATGATAGAGTGGCAGATATAGGGTGTTTTGGTCGAGGTGGTGTGCAAAGTGAGAGGGTTAGGGAAAATGATTTGGTAAACAGAGAAGAGGTAGTGAAAGCTTTGCGGAAGATGAAAGCCGGCAAGGCAGCAGGTTTGGATGGTATTGCAGTGGAATTTATCAAAAAAGGGGGTGACTGTGTTGTTGACTGTTTGGTAAGGTTATTTAATGTATGTATGACTCATGGTGAGGTGCCTGAGGATTGGTGGAATGCGTGCATAGTGCCATTGTACAAAGGCAAAGGGGATAAGAGTGAGTACTCAAATTACAGAGGTATAAGTTTGTTGAGTATTCCTGGTAAATTATATGGGAGGGTATTGATTGAGAGGGTGAAGGGATGTGCAGAGCATCAGATTGGGGAAGAGGAGTGTGGTTTCAGAAGTGGTAGAGGATGCGTGGATCAGGTGCTTGCTTTGAAGAATGTATGTGAGAAATACTTAAAAAAGCAAATGTATTTGTATATAGCATTTATGGATCTGGAGAAGGCATATGATAGAGTTGATAGAGATGCTCTGTGGAAGGTATTAAGAATATATGGTGTGGGAGGAAAGTTGTTAGAAGCAGTGAAAAGTTTTTATCGAGGATGTAAGGCATGTGTACGTGTAGGAAGAGAGGAAAGTGATTGGTTCTCAGTGAATGTAGGTTTGCGGCAGAGGTGTGTGATGTCTCCATGGTTGTTTAATTTGTTTATGGATGGGGTTATTAGGGAGGTAAATGCAAGAGTTTTGGAAAGAGGGGCAAGTATGAAGTATGTTGGGGATGAGAGAGCTTGGGAAGTGAGTCAGTTGTTGTTCGCTGATGATACAGCGCTGGTGGCTGATTCATGTGAGAAAATGAAGAAGCTGGTGACTGAGTTTGGTAAAGTGTGTGGAATAAGAAAGTTAAGAGTAAATGTGAATAAGAGCAAGGTTATTAGGTACAGTAGGGTTGAGGGTCAAGTCAATTGGGAGGTGAGTTTGAATGGAGAAAAACTGGAGGAAGTAAAGTGTTTTAGATATCTGGGAGTGGATCTGGCAGCGGATGGAACCATGGAAGCGGAAGTGGATCATAGGGTGGGGGAGGGGGCGAAAATTCTGGGGGCCTTGAAGAGTGTGTGGAAGTCGAGAACATTATCTCGGAAAGCAAAAATGGATATGTTTGAAGGAATAGTGTTTCCAAGAATGTTTTATGGTTGCGAGGCGTGGGCTGTGGATATAGTTGTGCGCAGGAGGATGGATGTGCTGGAAATGAGATGTTTGAGGACATTGTGTGGTGCGAGGTGGTTTGATCGAGTGAGTAACGTAAGGGTAAGAGAGATGTGTGGAAATAAAAAGAGCGTGATTGAGAGAGCAGAAGAGGGTGTTTTGAAGTGGTTTGGGCACATGGAGAGAATGAGTGAGGAAAGATTGACCAAGAGGATATGTGTGTCGGAGGTGGAGGGAACGAGGAGAAGAGGGAGACCAAATTGGAGGTTGAAAGATGGAGTGAAAAAGATTTTGTGTGATCGGGGCCTGAACATGCAGGAGGGTGAAAGGAGGGCAAGGAATAGAGTAAATTGGAGCGATGTGGTATACCGGGGTTGACGTGCTGTCAGTGGATTGAATGAAGGCATGTGAAGCGTCTGGGCTAAACCATGGAAAGCTGTGTAGGTATGTATATTTGCGTGTGTGGACGTATGTATATACATGTGTATGGGGGGGGGGTTGGACCATTTCTTTCGTCTGTTTCCTTGCGCTACCTCGCAAACGCGGGAGACAGCGACAAAGTATGATAAATATAAATAAATAAAATATATATATATATATATATATATATATATATATATATATATATATATATATATATATATATATATATATATATATATATATATATATATATATATGTATGTATATATATATCAGAGGGTGGGGGAAGGGGCGAAAATCCTGGGAGTGTTGAAGAATACGTGGAAGTCGAGAATATTATCTCGGAAAGCAAAAATGGGTATGTTTGAAGGAATAGTGGTTCCAACAATTTTGTATGGTTGCGAGGCGTAGGCTATGGATAGAGTTGTGCGCAGGAGGGTGGATGTGCTGGAAATGAGATGTTTGAGGACAATATGTGATGTGATGTGGTTTGATGGAGTAAGTAATGTAAGGGTAAGAGAGATGTGTGGAAATAAAAAGTGTGTGGTTGAGAGAGTAGAAGAGGGTGTTTTGAAATGGTTTGGTCACATGGAGAAAATGAGTCAGGAAAGATTGACCAAGAGGATATATATGTCGGAGGTGGAGAGAACGAGGAGAAGTGGGAGACCAAATTGGAGGTGGAAAGATAGAGTGAAAAAGATTTTGAGTGATCGGGGCCTGAACATGCAGGAGGTTGAAAGGCGTGCAAGGAATAGAGTGAATTGGAATGATGTGGTATACCGCGGTCGACGTGCTGTCAATGGACTGAACCAGGCCATATGAAGCGTCTGGGGTAAACCATGGAAAGTTATGTGGGGCCTGGATTTGGAAAAGGAGCTGTGGTTTCGGGCATTATTGCGTGACAGCTAGAGACTGAGTGTGAACGAATGGGGCTTTTGGTGTCTTTTCCTCGCGCTATCTCGCACACATGAGGGGGGACTGGGTTGTTATTCCATTTGTGGCGAGGTGGCGATGCAACAAAGAAAGGCAGACAGTATGAATTATGTATATGTGTATATATGTATATGTCTGTGTGTGTATATATATGTGTGTACATTGATATGTATAGTTATGTATATTTGCGTTTGTGGACGTGTATGTATATACATGTGTATGTGGGCGGGTTGGGCCATTCTTGCGTCTGTTTCCTTGCGCTACCTCGGTAACGCGGGAGACAGCGACAAAGCAAAATGAATATATAAATAAATATCATTATATTATATAATCATTTTGCTTTGTCGCTTTTTCCCGCGCCTGCGAGGTAGCGCAAGGAAACAGACGAAAGAAATGGCCCAACCCACCCACATACACATTCAGACACACACACACGTCCACACACTCAAACATATACACCCACACATCCCAACGTACACACATATATACACACAGAGACACACACATATACACACATGCAAACAATTCACACTGTCTGCCCCTCCTCAACCACATCAGCCACCCCGCCACACACGGAATAACATCCCCCTCCCCCCTCATGTGCGCGAGGCAGCGCTAGGAAAAGACGACAAACGCCCCATTCATTCACACTCAGTCTCCACCTGTCATGTAATAATGCCCGAAACCACAGCTCCCTTTCCACATCAAGGCCCCACAGAACTTTCCATGGTTTACCCAAACACTTCACATGCCCTGATTCATTCCATTGACAACCCGTCGAACCCGGTATACCACATCGATCCAATTCACTCTGTTCCTTACCCGCCTTTCACACTCCGGCAGGTTTAGGACCTGATCACTCAAAATCTTTTTCACTCCATCTTTCCACCGCAAATTTGGTCTCCCACTTCTCGTTCCCTCCACCTCCGACATATATATCCTCTTTGTCAATCTTTCCTCACTCATTCTTTCCATGTGCCCAAATCATTTCAAAACACCCTCTTCTGCTCTCTCAACCACGCTCTTTTTATTTCCACACATCTCTCTTACCCTTACATTACTTACTCGATCAAACCACCTCACACCACATATTGTCCTCAAACATCTACTTTCCAGCACATCCACCCTCCTGCTCACAACTCTATCCATAGCCCACGCCTCCCAGCCATAAAACATTGTTGGAACCACCATTCCTTCAAACATAGCCATTTTTGCTGTCGGAGATAATGTTCTCGACTTCCACACATTCTTCAAGGCTCCCAGAATTTTCGCCCCCTCCCCCAACCTATGATTTACTTCCGCTTCCATGGTTCCATCTGCTGCCAGATCCACTCCCAGATATCTGAAACACTTTACTTCCTCCAGTTTTTCTCCATTCAAACTTACCTTCCAATTGACTTGACCCTCAACCCTACTTTACGTAATAACCTTGCACTTATTCACATTTAGTCTTAACTTTCTTCTTTCACACACTTTCCCAAAGTCAGTCTCCAGCTTCTGCAGTTTCTCACATGAATCAGCTACCAGCGCTGTATCATCAGCGAACAACAACTGACTCACTTCAAAAGCTCTCTCATCCCCAACAGACTTCATACTTGCCCCTCTTTCCAAAACACTTGCATTCACCTCCATAAACAAATTAAACAACCATGGAGACATCACACACCTCTGCCGCAAACCTACATTCACAGAGAACCAATCACTTTCCTCTCTTCCTACACGTACACATGCCTTACATCCTAGATAAAAACTTTTCACTGCTTCTAACTACTTGCCTCCCACATCATTTATTCTTAGTACCTTCCACAGAGCATATCTATCAACTCTATCATATGCCTTCTCGAGATCCATAAATGCTACATACAAATCCATTTGCTTTTCTAAGTATTTCTCATATACATTCTTCAAAGCAAACACCTGATCCACACATCCTCTACCACTTCTGAAACCACACTGGTCTTCCCCAATCTGATATATATATATATATATATATATATATATATATATATATATATATATATATATATATATATATATATATATATATATATATATATATATATATATATATATATATATATATATATATATATATATATATATATATATATATATATATATATATATATATATATATATATTTTTTTTTTTTATTATACTTTGTCGCTGTCTCCCGCGTTTGCGAGGTAGCGCAAGGAAACAGACGAAAGAAATGGCCCAACCCCCCCCCATACACATGTATATACATACGTCCACACACGCAAATATACATACCTACACAGCTTTCCATGGTTTACCCCAGACGCTTCACATGCCTTGATTCAATCCACTGACAGCACGTCAACCCCGGTATACCACATCGCTCCAATTCACTCTATTCCTTGCCCTCCTTTCACCCTCCTGCATGTTCAGGCCCCGATCACACAAAATCTTTTTCACTCCATCTTTCCACCTCCAATTTGGTCTCCCTCTTCTCCTCGTTCCCTCCACCTCCGACACATATATCCTCTTGGTCAATCTTTCCTCACTCATTCTCTCCATGTGCCCAAACCACTTCAAAACACCCTCTTCTGCTCTCTCAACCACGCTCTTTTTATTTCCACACATCTCTCTTACCCTTACGTTACTCACTCGATCAAACCACCTCACACCACACATTGTCCTCAAACATCTCATTTCCAGCACATCCATCCTCCTGCGCACAACTCTATCCATAGCCCACGCCTCGCAACCATACAACATTGTTGGAACCACTATTCCTTCAAACATACCCATTTTTGCTTTCCGAGATAATGTTCTCGACTTCCACACATTCTTCAAGGCCCCCAGAATTTTCGCCCCCTCCCCCACCCTATGATCCACTTCCGCTTCCATGGTTCCATCCGCTGCCAGATCCACTCCCAGATATCTAAAACACTTCACTTCCTCCAGTTTTTCTCCATTCAAACTCACCTCCCAATTGACTTGACCCTCAACCCTACTGTACCTAATAACCTTGCTCTTATTCACATTTACTCTTAACTTTCTTCTTCCACACACTTTACCAAACTCAGTCACCAGCTTCTGCAGTTTCTCACATGAATCAGCCACCAGCGCTGTATCATCAGCGAACAACAACTGACTCACTTCCCAAGCTCTCTCATCCCCAACAGACTTCATACTTGCCCCTCTTTCCAAAACTCTTGCATTTACCTCCCTAACAACCCCATCCATAAACAAATTAAACAACCATGGAGACATCACACACCCCTGCCGCAAACCTACATTCACTGAGAACCAATCACTTTCCTCTCTTCCTACACGTACACATGCCTTACATCCTCGATAAAAACTTTTCACTGCTTCTAACAACTTTCCTCCCACACCATATATTCTTAATACCTTCCACAGAGCATCTCTATCAACTCTATCATATGCCTTCTCCAGATCCATAAATGCTACATACAAATCCATTTGCTTTTCTAAGTATTTCTCACATACATTCTTCAAAGCAAACACCTGATCCACACATCCTCTACCACTTCTGAAACCACACTGCTCTTCCCCAATCTGATGCTCTGTACATGCCTTCACCCTCTCAATCAATACCCTCCCATATAATTTACCAGGAATACTCAACAAACTTATACCTCTGTAATTTGAGCACTCACTCTTATCCCCTTTGCCTTTGTACAATGGCACTATGCACGCATTCCGCCAATCCTCAGGCACCTCACCATGAGTCATACATACATTAAATAACCTTACCAACCAGTCAACAATACAGTCACCCCCTTTTTTAATAAATTCCACTGCAATACCATCCAAACCTGCTGCCTTGCCGGCTTTCATCTTCCGCAAAGCTTTCACTACCTCTTCTCTGTTTACCAAATCATTTTCCCTAACCCTCTCACTTTGCACACCACCTCGACCAAAACACCCTATATCTGCCACTCTATCATCAAACACATTCAACAAACCTTCAAAATACTCACTCCATCTCCTTCTCACATCACCACTACTTGTTATCACCTCCCCATTTGCGCCCTTCACTGAAGTTCCCATTTGCTCCCTTGTCTTACGCACTTTATTTACCTCCTTCCAGAACATCTTTTTATTCTCCCTAAAATTTAATGATACTCTCTCACCCCAACTCTCATTTGCCCTTTTTTTCACCTCTTGCACCTTTCTCTTGACCTCCTGTCTCTTTCTTTTATACATCTCCCACTCAATTGCATTTTTTCCCTGCAAAAATCGTCCAAATGCCTCTCTCTTCTCTTTCACTAATACTCTTACTTCTTCATCCCACCACTCACTACCCTTTCTAATCAACCCACCTCCCACTCTTCTCATGCCACAAGCATCTTTTGCGCAATCCATCACTGATTCCCTAAATACATCCCATTCCTCCCCCACTCCCCTTGCTTCCATTGTTCTCACCTTTTTCCATTCTGTACTCAGTCTCTCCTGGTACTTCCTCACACAGGTCTCCTTCTCAAGCTCACTTACTCTCACCACCCTCTTCACCCCAACATTCACTCTTCTTTTCTGAAAACCCATACAAATCTTCACCTTAGCCTCCACAAGATAATGATCAGACATCCCTCCAGTTGCACCTCTCAGCACATTAACATCCAAAAGTCTCTCTTTCGCACGCCTGTCAATTAACACGTAATCCAATAACGCTCTCTGGCCATCTCTCCTACTTACATAAGTATACTTATGTATATCTCGCTTTTTAAACCAGGTATTCCCAATCATCAGTCCTTTTTCAGCACATAAATCTACAAGCTCTTCACCATTTCCATTTACAACACTGAACACCCCATGTATACCAATTATTCCCTCAACTGCCACATTACTCACCTTTGCATTCAAATCACCCATCACTATGACCCGGTCTCGTGCATCAAAACCACTAACACACTCATTCAGCTGCTCCCAAAACACTTGCCTCTCATGATCTTTCTTCTCATGCCCAGGTGCATATGCACCAATAATCACCCACCTCTCTCCATCAACTTTCAGTTTTACCCATATTAATCGAGAATTTACTTTCTTACACTCTATCACATACTCCCACAACTCCTGTTTCAGGAGTATTGCTACTCCTTCCCTTGCTCTTGTCCTCTCACTAACCCCTGACTTTACTCCCCAGACATTCCCAAACCACTCTTCCCCTTTACCCTTGAGCTTCGTTTCACTCAGAGCCAAAACATCCAGGTTCCTTTCCTCAAACATACTACCTATCTCTCCTTTTTTCACATCTTGGTTACATCCACACACATTTAGGCACCCCACTCTGAGCCTTCGAGGAGGATGAGCACTCCCCGCGTGACTCCTTCTTCTGTTTCCCATTTTAGAAAGTTGATACAAGGAGGTGAGGATTTCTGGCCCCCCGCTCCCGTCCCCTCTAGTCGCTTTCTACGACACGCGAGGAATATATGGGAAGTATTCTTTCACCCCTATCCCCAGGGATAATATACATATATATATACATATACTCATACACACACATACACATACATACGCACATATACACACATACACACATACATATATATACATATGAAAAATGTAAGAAACAATTTAGAAAACTGAAACTTCTAGCTTGAAATGAATGAAAAAAACGAATGTCACATAATGGTTCAACCTCTGGCTATGGAAAAAAGGAAATGTATAATTTATTTACACAAACGTCAATAGCAGTTCTCATCAATTTAACCACTGTATCAATAAGCGTCAATGTCTAAGCTACATTTTTTCTCCAATTTCACTATTTTCCTTCACATTTTCAATTGTGTCTGAAGGTTCTACTTCAAGAGTGATTGTTTTTCCAGTAAGGGTCTTCACATCTTGGTTACATCCACACACATTTATGCACCCCACTCTAAGCCTTCGAGGAGGATGCTTTACTTGTGGTGCTGACTTCCGGCCACTTGGTTCAGTGCAGTGTGGCGCAGACGGAGGCCAGATGAACCAAACGCTGTATTGCCGTAGTCGTTCTCTCTCGTCGCTACCTGGCTGGCTTGCCACTGGTTGCTCGAGTCTCTGGAACTATATATATATATATATATATATATATATATATATATATATATATATATATATATATATATGTATATATATTCTCTCTTGTTTTTTTTTTTGCTTTGTCGCTGTCTCCCGCGTTTGCGAGGTAGCGCAAGGAAACAGACGAAAGAAATGGCCCAACCCACCCCCATACACATGTATATACATACACGTCCACACACGCAAATACACATACCTACACAGCTTTCGATGGTTTACCCCAGACGCTTCACATGCCCTGATTCAATCCACTGACAGCACGTCAACCCCGGTATAGCACATCGATCCAATTCACTCTATTCCTTGCCCTCCTTTCACCCTCCTGTATGTTCAGGCCCCGATCACACAAAGTCTTTTTCACTCCATCTTTCCATCTCCAATTTGGTCTCCCACATCTCCTCGTTCCCTCCACCTCCGACACATACATCCTCTTGGTCAATGTTTCTTCACTCATTCTCTCCATGTGCCCAAACCATTTCAAAACACCCTCTTCTGCTCTCTCAACCACGCTTGTTTTATTTCCACACATCTCTCTTACCCTTACGTTACTTACTCGATCAAACCACCTCACACCACACATTGTCATCAAACATCTCATTTCCAGCACATCCACGCTCCTGCGCACAACTCTATCCATAGCCCACGCCTCGCAACCATACAACAATGTTGGAACCACTATTCCTTGAAACATACCCATTTTTGCTTTCCGAGATAATGTTTTCGACTTCCACACATTCTTCAAGGCTCCCAGGATTTTCGCCCCCTCCCCCACCCTATGATCCAATTCCGCTTCCATGATTCCATCCGCTGCCAGATCCACTCCCAGATATCTAAAACACTTTACTTCCTCCAGTTTTTCTCCATTCAAACTTACCTCCGAATTGACTTGACCCTCAACCCTACTGTACCTAATAACCTTGCTCTTATTCACATTTACGCTTAACTTTCTTCTTTCACACACTTTACCAAACTCAGTCACCAGCTTCTGCAGTTTCTCACATGAATCAGCCACAAGCGCTGTATCATCAGCGAACAACAACTGACTCACTTCCCAAGCTCTCTCATCCACAACAGACTTCATACTTGCCCCTTTTTCCAAAACTCTTGCATTCACCTCCCTAACAACCCCATCCATAAACAAATTAAACAACCATGGAGACATCACACACCCCTGTCGCAAACATACATTCACTGAGAACCAATCACTTTCCTCTCTTCCTACACGTACACATGCCTTACATCCTCGATAAAAACTTTTCACTGCTTCTAACAACTTGCCTCCCACACAATACATTCTAAATGCCTTCCACAGAGCATCTCTATCAAATCTATCATATGCCTTCTCCAGATCCATAAGTGCTACATACAAATCCATTTGCTTTTCTAAGTATTTCTCACATACATTCTTCAAAACAAATACCTGATCCACACATCCTCTACCACTTCTGAAACCACACTGCTCTTCCCTAATCTGATGCTCTCTACATGCCTTTACCCTCTCAATCAATACCATCCCATATAATTTACAATGAATACTCAACAAACTTATACCTCTGAAATTTGAGCACTCACTCTTATCCCCTTTGCCTTTGTACAATGGCACTATGCACGCATTCCGCCAATCCTCAGGCACCTCACCATGAGTCATACATACATTAAATAACCTTACCAACCAGTCAATAATACAGTCACCCTCTTTTTTAATACATTCCACTGAAATACCATCCAAACCTGCTGCCTTGCCGGCTTTCATCTTCCGCAAAGCTTTTACTACCTTTTCTCTGTTTACCAAATCATTTTCCCTAACCCTCTCACTTTGCACACCACCTCGACCAGAACACCCTATATCTTCCACTGTATCACATCTATTCAACAACCCTTCAAAATACTCACTCCATCTCCCTCTCACATCACGACTACTTGTTATCACCTCCCCATTTGCGCCCTTCACTGAAGTTCCCATTTGCTCCCTTGTCTTACGCACTTTATTTACCTCCTTCCAGAACATCTTTTTATTCTCCCTAAAATTTAATGATACTCTTTCACCCCAACTCTCATTTCGCCCTCTTTTTCACCTCTTGCACCTTTCTCTTGACCTCCTGTCTCTTTCTTATATACATCTCCCACTCAATTGCATTTTTTCCCTGCGAAAATCATACATACATATATATATATATATATATATATATATATATATATATATATATATATATATATATATATATATATATATATATATATATATATATATATATATATATATATATATATATATATATATACATATATTTCTTTTTTCTTTTTTTTTTTGCTTTGTCGCTGTCTCCCGCGTTTGCGAGGTAGCGCAAGGAAACAGACGAAAAAAATGGCCCAACCCACTCCCATACACATGTATATACATACGTCCACACACTCAAATATACATACCTATACAGCTTTCCATGGTTTACCCCAGACGCTTCACATGCCTTGACTCAATCCACTGACAGCACGTCAACCCCGGTATACCACATCGCTCCAATTCACTCTATTCCTTGCCCTCCTTTCACCCTCCTGCATGTTCAGGCCCCGATCACACAAAATCTTTTTCACTCCATCTTTCCACCTCCAATTTGGTCTCCCTCTTCTCCTCGTTCCCTCCACCTCCGACACATATATCCTCTTGGTCAATCTTTCCTCACTCATTCTCTCCATGTGACCAAACCATTTCAAAACACCCTCTTCTGCTCTCTCAACCACGCTCTTTTTATTTCCACACATCTCTCTTACCCTTACTTTACTTACTCGATCAAACCACCTCACATCAACATATTGTCCTCAAACATCTCATTTCCAGCACATCCATCCTCCTGCGCACAACTCAATCCATAGTCCACGCCTCGCAACCATACAACATTGTTAGAACCACTATTCCTTCAAACATACCCATTTTTTCTCTCCCAGATAATGTTCTCGACTTCCACACATTCTTCAAGGCTCCCAGAATTTTCGCCCCCTCCCCCACCCTATGATCCACTTCCGCTTCCATGGTTCCATCCGCTGCGACATCCACTCCCAGATATCTAAAACACTTCACTTCCTCCAGTTTTTCTCCATTCAAACTCACCTCCCAATTGACTTGACCCTCAACCCTACTGTACCTAATAACCTTGCTCTTATTCACATTTACTCTTAACTTTCTTCTTTCACACACTTTACCAAACTCAGTCACCAGCTTCTGCAGTTTCTCACATGAATCAGCCACCCGCGCTGTATCATCAGCGAACAACAACTGACTCACTTCCCAAGCTCTCTCATCCACAACAGACTTCATACTTGCCCCTCTTTCCAAAACTCTTGCATTTACCTCCCGAGCAACCCCATCCATAAACAAATTAAACAACCATGGAGACATCACACACCCCTGCCGCAAACCTACATTCACTGAGAACCAATCACTTTCCTCTCTTCCTACACTTAAACATGCCTTACATCCTCGATAAAAACTTTTCACTCCTTCTAACAACTTGCCTCCCACACCATATATTCTTAATACCTTCCACAGAGCATCTCTATCAACTCTATCATATGCCTTCTCCAGATCCATAAATGCTACATACAAATCCATTTGCTTTTCTAAGTATTTCTCTTATACATTCTTCAAAGCAAACACCTGATCCACACATCCTCTACCACTTCTGAACCACACTGCTCTTCCCCAATCTGATGCTCTGTACATGCCTTCACCCTCTCAATCAATATCCTCCCATATAATTTACCAGGAATACTCAACAAACTTATACCTCTGTAATTTGAGCACTCACTCTTATCCCCTTTGCCTTTGTACAATGGCACTATGCACGCATTCCGACAATCCTCAGGCACCTCACCATGAGTCAAACATACATTAAATAACCTTACCAACCAGTCAACAATACAGTCACCCCCTTTTTTAATAAATTCCACTGCAATACCATCCAAACCTGCTGCCTTGCCGGCTTTCATCTTCCGCAAAGCTTTTACTACCTTTTCTCTGTTTACCAACTCATTTTCCCTAACCCTCTCACTTTGTACATATATATATGTATACCCTTACCCTTACATTATATATATATATATATATATATATATATATATATATATATATATATATATATATATATATATATATATATATATATATATATATATATATATATATATATATATATATATATATATATATATATATATATATATATATATATATATATATATATATATATATATATATATATATATATATATATATATATATATATATATATATATATATATATATATATATATATATATAAAAGTGCGTAAGACAAGGGAGCAAATGGGACCTTCAGTGAAGGGGGCTAATGGGTATGTGATAACAAGTAATCGTGATGTGAGAAGGTAATGGAGTGAGTATTTTCAAGGTTTGTTGTATGTGTTTGATGATAGAGTGGCAGATGTAGGGTGTTTTGGTGGAGTTGGTGTTCAAAGTGAGAGGGTTAGGGAAAATGATTTGGTAAATAGAGAAGAGGTAGTAAAAGCTTTACGGAAGATGAAAGCCGGCAAGGCAGTAGTTTTGGATGGTATTGAAGTGGAGTCTATCATAAAAGATTGTGACTGTACTGTTGACTGATTGGAAAGGTTATTTAATGTATGTATGACTCATGGTGAGGTGCCTGAGAATTGGCGTAATGCTTGCATAGTTCCATTGTACAAAGGCATAGGGGATAAGAGTGAGTGCTCAAATTACAGAGGTATAAGTTTGTTGAGTATTCCTGTTAAATTATATTTGAGGGTATTGATTGAGAGGGTGAAGGCATGTACAGAGCATCAGATTGGGGATGAGCCGTGTGGTTTCAAAAGTGGTAGAGGATGTGTGGATCCGGTGTTTGCTTTGAAGAATGTATGTGAGAAATACTTAGAAAAACAAATGGATTTGTAGGTAGCATTTATGGATCTAGAGACGGCACATGATATAGAGTTGATAGAGATGCTCTGTGGAAGGTTTTAAGAATATATGGTGTGGGAAGCAAGTTGTTCGAAGCAGTGAAACGTTTTTATCGAGGATGTAAGGCATGGGTACGTATCGGAAGAGAGGAAAGTGATTGGTTGTTAGTGAATGTGGTTTTGCGGCAGAGGTGTGTGATATCTCCATGGTTGTTTAATTTGTTTATGGATGGGGTTGTTAGGGAGGTGAATGCAAGAGTTTTGGAAAGAGGGGCAAGCATGCTGTCTGTTCTGGATGAGAGAGCTTGGGAAGTGAGTCAGTTGTTGTTCGCTAATGATACATCGCTGGTGGCTGATTCATGTGAGAAACTGCCGAAGCTGGTGACTGAGTCTGGTATAGTGTATGAAAGAAGATAGTTAAGAGTAAATGTGAATAAGAGCAAGGTTATTAGGTAAAGTAGGGTTGAGGGCCAAGTCAATTGGGAGGTAAGTTTGAATGGTGAAAAACTGGAGGAAGTAAAGTGTTTTAGATATCTGGGAGTGGATCTGGCAGCGGATGGAACCATGCAAGCGGAAGTGAATTATAGGGTGGGGGAGGGGGCGAAAATCCTGGGAGCCTTGAAGAATGTGTGGAAGTCGAGAACATTAACTCGGGAAGGAAAAATGGGTATGTTTGAAGGAATAGTGGTTCCTACAATGTGTATGGTTGCGAGGCGTGGGCTATGGATAGATTTGTGCGCAGGAGGGTGGATGTGCTGGAAATGAGATGTTTGAGGACAATATGTGGTGTGAGGTGGTTTGATCGAGTAAGTAATGTACGGGTAAGGGAGATGTTTGGAAATAAAAAGAGTGTGGTTGAGAGAACAGAAGAGTGTAATTTGAAATGGTTTGGTCACATGAAGAGAATGAGTGAGAAAAGATTTACCAAGAGGATATATGTGTCAGAGGTGGAGGGAACGAGGATAAGTGGGAGACCAAATTGGAGGTGGAAAGATGGAGTGACAAAGATTTTGAGTGATCGGGGCCTGAACATGCAGGAGGGTGAAAGGCGTGCAAGGAATAGAGAGAATTGGAACGATGTGGTATACCGGGTCGACTTGCTGTCAATGGATTGAACCAGGGCATGTGAAGCGTATGGGCTAAACCATCGAAAGTTGTATTGGGCCTGGATGTGAAAAGTAAGCTGTGGTTTCGGTGCATTATTACATGACAGCTAGAGAATGAGTGTGAACGAATGGGGCCTTTGGTGTCTTTTCCTAACCCTACCTTGCACATATGAGGGGGTAGGGGGTTTTTATTCCATGTGTGGCGAGGTGGCGATGGGAACAAATAAAGGCAGACAGTATGAATTATGTACATGTGTATATATGTATATGTCTGTGTGTATATGTATGTGTACATTGATATGTATAGGTATGTATATTTGCATGTGTGGACGTGTATGTATATACATGTGTATGTGGGCGGGTTGGGCCATTCTTTCGTCTGTTTCCTTGCGCTACCTCGCTATCTCGGAAAACAGCGACAAAGCAAAATAAATAATAAATAAATAAACATATATACATAAATATATATATATATATATATATATATATATATATATATATATATATATATATATATATATATATATATATATATATATACATATATATATTTATATATATATATACATATATATATATATATATATATATATATATATATATATATTTATATATATATATATATATATATATATATATATATATATATATATATATATATATATATATAAATATATATATATATTTTTTTTTTTTTTCTTTTTTTATTCATTATACTTTGTCGCTGTCTTCTCTGTTAGCGAGGTAGCGCAAGGAAACAGACGGAACAATGGCCCAACCCACCCACATACATATCAATATACATACACGTCCTCACACACATATACACATACCTATACATCTCAACGTATACATATATATACACACACAGACATATACATACATACACATGTATATAATTCATGCTGTCTGCCCTTATTCATTTCTGTCGCCACCCCGCCACATATCCACATATGAAAAGACAGCCCCACACCTGCATGTGCGCGAGGTAGCGCTAGGAAAAGACAACAAAGGCCACATTCGTTGACACTGAGTCTCTAGCTCTCAGTTATAATGCACCGAAACGATAGCTCCCTTTCCAACTTCCAGGCGAAACAAAACTCTCCATGGTTCACCCCAGGCGCTTCATATGCCTTGGTTCAATCCATTCACAGTACGTCGAACTCAGTATACCAAATCGTTCCAATTCACTCTTTTATTTGCACGCCTTTTATAATTCTGCATGTTTAGGCCCCGATCACTCAAAATCTTTTTGAACCCATCTTTCCACCTCCAATTTGGTCTCCCTCTTCTCCTTGTTCCCTCCACCTCTGACACATATATCCCCTTTGTCAATCTTTCTTTACTCATTCTCTCCATGTAACAGAACCATTTCAAAACACGCGTTTCTGCTCTCCCAACCACACTCTTCTTATTATCACACATCTCTCTTACCCTTTCATTACTTGCTCGATCAGACCGACTCACACCACATATTGTCCTCAAACATCTCATTTCCAGCATATCCACCCTCCTTCGCACAACTCCATCAATAGATAGCCCACGCCTTGCAACCATATATTGTTGTCGGAAACACTATTCCTTCAAACATACCCATTTTTGCTTTCCATGATAACGTTCTCGACTTCAACACATTTTTCAACGCTGCCAAAACTTTCGCCCTCTCCCCCATCCTATGATTCACTTCCGCTTCCAAGGTTCCATCTGCTGGCAAATCCACTCCTAGTTACCTAAACCACTTCACTTCCTCCAGTTTTTCTCCATTCAAACGCACCTCCTAATTGATTTGTCCTTCAGCCTTAGTGTACCTGATAACCTTGTTCTTATTTACATTTACACTTAGCATTCTTCTTTCACATACCTTACCAAACTTAGTCACCAACTTCTGCAGTTTCTCAGCCGGATCAGCCACCAGCGCTGTATCATCAGCGAACAACAGCTGACCCACTTCCCAAGCTCTCTCATCCACAACAGACTTCATACTAGCCCCTCTTTCCAAAACTCTTTCATTCGCCTCCCTAACAACCCCATCCATAAACAAATTAAACCACCATGGAGACATCAAAAACCCATTCCGTAAACCAATATTCACTGAGAACCAATCACTTTCCTCTCCTCCTACTCGTACACATGCCTTACATCCTCGATGAAAACTCTTCCTTGCTTCTAGCAACTTGCCTCCCACACCATATATCTTTAGTACCTTCCAAAGAGCATCTCTATCAGCTCTATCATATGCCTTCTCCAGATCCATAAATGCTACATAAAAATCCATGTGCTTTTCTAAGTAATTCTCACATACATTCTTCAAAGCAAACACCTGATCCACATATCCTGAACCACTTCTGAAACCACACCTCTCTTCCTCAATCTGATTCTCTGTACATTCCTTCACCCTCTCAATCAATACCCTTCCATACAATTTCCAGGGAATACTGAACAAACTTATACCTCTGTAATTTGAGCACTCACATTTATCCCCTTTTCCTTTCTACAATGGCACTCTGCAAACACTTCACCAATCCTCAGGCACCTCGCCATGAGTCATACATACATTAGATAACCTTACCAACCCGTTAACAATGCAGATATATTTTTTTTTAATCTTCTTCAAAGGTTTTACTACCTCTTCTCTGTTTACGAAATCATTCTCCCTAACCCTCTCTCTTTGCAAACCACTTCGACCAAAACACCCTGTATCTGCCACTCTATCATCAAACACATTCAACATACCTTCCAAATACTCCCTAAATCTCTTTCTCACATCAGCACTACTTGTTATAACCTCCCCATTAACCCCCTTCACTGATGTTCCCATTTGTTTCCTTGCCTTACGCACGTTATTTACCTCCTTCCAAAACATCTTTTTATTTTAACTAAAATTCAATGATACTCTCTCACTCCAACTCTCATTTGCCCTCTTTTCACTTCTTGCACCTTTCTCTTGACCTCCCGCCTTTTTCTTTTATACGTATCCCAGTCATTTGCACTTTTTCCCTGCAAAAATCGCCCAAATGCCTCTCTCTTCTCTTTCATTAATAATCTTAGATCTTTATCCCACCACTCACTACCTTTTCTAATCTGCCCACCTCCCACGCTTCTCATGCCACAAGTATCTTTTGAGTAAGCAATCACTGCTTCCCAAACTTCATCCCATTCCTCCCCCACTCCCCTTGCGTCCTTTGCTCTCATCTTTTTTCATTCTCTTCTCAGTCTCTCCTGGTACTTCCTCACACTAGTCTCCTTCTCAAGCTCACTTAATCTCACCACTCTCTTCAGCCCTACATTCTCTCTTCTTTTCTGAAAACCCCTAGAAATCTTCACCTTCGGCCTCTACAAGATAATGATAAGACATCCTTCCCGTTGCACCTCTCAGCACATTAACATCCAAAAGTCCCTCTTTCGCGCGCCTATCAATTAACACGTAATCCAATAACGCTCTCTGACCATCTCTCCTACTTACAAACGTATACTTATGTATATATCTCTCTTTTTAAACCAGGTATTCCCAATCACCACTCCTTTTTCAGCACAAAATTCTGCAAGCTCTTCACCATTTCTATTTAAAACACTGAACACCCCATGTACGCAACTACTCCCTCAGATGCCACATTACCCACCATTGCATTCAAATCATCCACCACTATAACCTGGTCTCGGATATAAAAACTACTAACACACTCATTCATCTGCTCCAAAAACACTTGCCTCTCATAATCTTTCTTCTCATGCCCAGGTGCATATGCACCAATAATCACCCATGTCTCTCCATCCACTTTCAGTTTTGCACATATCAATCTAGAGTATACTTTCTTACACTCTATCACAATCTACCACAATACTCCCACCACTCTTGTTGCAGGAGTATTGCTACTCTTCACTTACTCTTGTCCTCTAACTAACCCCTGACTCTACTCCCAGGACATTCCCAAACCACTATTCTCCTTTGCCCTTGAGCGTCGATTTACTCAGAACCAAAACATCCAGGTTCCTTTCCTCAAACATACTACCTATCTCTTCTTTTTTCTCATATTGGTTACATCTACATACATTTAGACACCCCAATCTGAGCCATCAAAGAGGATGACCACTCACCGCGTGACTCCTTCTTGTGTTTCCCATTTTACAAAGTTAAAATTGAGGTTAAGATATGTACATATATATATATATATATATATATATATATATATATATATATATATATATATATATATATATATATATATATATATATATATATATATATATATATATATATATATATATATATATATATATATATATATATATATATATATATATATATATATATATATATATATATATATATATATATATATATATATATATATATATATATATATATATATATATATATATAAGTAGTAAAAGCTTTGCGGAAGATGAAAGCCGGCAAGGAAGCAGGTTTGGATGGTATTGCAGTGGAATTTATTAAAAAGGGGGGTGACTGTATTATTGACTGGTTGGTAAGGTTATTTAATGTATGTATGACTCATGGTGAGGTGCCTGGGGATTGGCGGAATGCGTGCATAGTGCAATTGTACAAAGGCAAAGGGGATAAGAGTGAGTGCTCAAATTACAGAGGTATAAGTTTGTTGAGTATTCCTGGTAAATTATATGGGAGGGTATTCATTGAGAGGGTGAAGGCATGTACAGAGCATCAGATTGGGGAAGAGCAGTGTTGTTTCAGAAGTGGTAGAGGATCAGGTGTTTGCTTTGAAGAATGTATGTGAGAAATACTTAGAAAAGTAAATGGATTTGTATGTAGCATTTATCGATCTGGAGAAGGCATATGATAGAGTTGATAGAGATGCTCTGTGGAAGGTATTAAGAATATATGGTGTGGGAGGCAAGTTGTTAGAAGCAGTGAAAAGTTTTTATCGAGGATGTAAGGCAAGTGTACGTGTAGGAAGAGAGGAGAGTGATTGGTTCTCAGTGAATGTGGGTTTGCGGCAGAGGTGTGTGATGTCTCCATGGTTGTTTAATTTGTTTATGGATGGGGTTGTTAGGGGGTGAATGCAAGAGTTTTGGAAAGAGGGGCAAGTATGAAGTCTGTTGTGGATGAGAGAACTTGGGAAGTGAGTCAGTTGTTGTTCGCTGAACATACAGCGCTGGTGGCTGATTCATGTCAGAAACTGCAGAAGCTGGTGACTGAGTTTGGTAAAGTGTGTGAAAGAAGAAAGTTAAGAGTAAATGTGAATAAGAGGAAGGTTATTAGATACAGTAGGGTTGAGGGTCAAGCCAATTGGGAGGTAAGTGTGAATGGAGAAAAACTGGAGGAAGTAAAGTGTTTTAGATATCTGGGAGTGGATCTGGCAGCGGATGGAACCATGGAAGCGGAAGTGGATCATAGGGTGGGGGAGGGGGCGAGAATTCTGGGAGCCTTGAAAAATGTATTTTGAAGGTCTGTTGAATGTGTTTGATGATAGAGTGGCAGATATAGGGTGTTTTGGTCGAGGTGGTGTGCAAAGTGAGAGGGTTAGGAAAATGATTTGGTAAACAAAGAGGTAGTAAAAGCTTTGCGGAAGATGAAAGCCGGCAAGGCAGCAGGTTTGGATGGTATTGCAGTGGAATTTATTAAAAAAGGGGATGACTGTATCATTGACTGGTTGGTAAGGTTATTTAATGTATATATGACTCATGGTGAGGTACCTGAGGATTGGCGGAATGCGTGCATAGTGCCATTGTACAAAGTCAAAGGGGATAAGAGTGAGTGCTCAAATTTCAGAGGTATAAGTTTATTGAGTATTCCTGGTAAATTATATGGGAGGGTATTGCTTGAGAGGGTGAAGGCATGTACAGAGCATCAGACTGGGGAAGACCAGTGTGGTTTCAGAAGTGGTAGAGGATGTGTGGATCAGGTGTTTGCTTTGAAGAATGTATGCGAGAAATACTTAGAGAAGCAAATGGATTTGTATGTAGCATTTATGGATCTGGAGAATGCATATGATTGAGTTGATAGAGATGCTCTGTGGAAGGTATTAAGAATATATGGTGTGGGAGGCAAGTTGTTAGAAGCAGTGAAAAGTTTTTATCGAGGATGTAAGGCATGTGTACGTGTAGGAACAGAGGAAAGTAATTGGTTCTCAGTGAATGTAGGTTTGCGGCAGGGGTGTGTGATGTCTCCATGGTTGTTTAATTTGTTTATGGATGTGGTTGTTACGGAGGTGAATGCAAGAGTTTTGGAAAGAGGGGCAAGTATGAAGTCTGTTGTGGATGAGAGAGCTTGGGAAGTGAGTCAGTTGTTGTTCGGTGATAATACAGCGCTGGTGGCTGATTCATGTGAGAAACTGCAGAAGCTGGTGACTGAGTTTGGTAAAGTGTGAAAGAAAAAATTTGAGTATATGTGAATAAGAGCAAGGTTAGTCGGTACAGTGGGGTTGAGGGTCAAGTTAATTGGGAGGTAAGTTTGAATGGAGAAAAACTGGAGGAAGTAAAGTGTTTTAGATATCTGGGAGTGGATCTGCCAGCGGATGGAACCATGGAAGCGGAAGAGGATCATAGGGTTGGGGAGGGGGCGAAAATCCTGGGAGCCTTGAAGAATGTGTGGAAGTCGAGAACATTATCTCGGAAAGCAAAAATGGCTATGTTTGAAGGAATAGTGGTTCCAACAATTTTGTATTGTTGCGAGGCTTGGGCTATGGATAGAGTTGTGCGCAGGAGGATGGATGTGCTGGAAATGAGATGTTTGAGGACAATATGTGGTGTGAGGTGGTTTGATCGAGTAAGTAACGTAAGGGTAAGAGAGATGTGTGGAAATAAAAAGAGCGTGGTTGAGAGAGCAGAAGAGGGTGTTTTGAAATGGTTTGGGCACATGGAGAGAATGAGTGAGGAAAGATTGACCAAGAGGATATATGTGTCGGAGGTGGAGGGAACGAGGAGAAGAGGGAGACCAAATTGGAGGTGGAAAGATGGAGTGAAAAGATTTTGTGGGATCGGTACCTGAACATGCAGGAGGGTGAAAGGAGGGCAATGAATAGAGTGAATTGGATCGATATGGTATACCGGGGTTAACGTGCTGTCAGTGGATTAAATCAGGGCATGTGAAGAGTCTGGGGTAAACCATGGAAAGCTGTGTAGATATTTTATTTGCGTGTGTGGACGTATTTATATACTCTCTCACCCCAACTCTCATTTGCCCTTTTTTTCACCTCTTGCACATTTCTCTTGACCTCCTGTCTCTTTCTTTTATACATCTCCACTCAATTTCATTTTTTCCCTGCAAAAATCGTCCAAATGCCTCTCTCTTCTCCTTCACTAATACTCTTACTTCTTTATCCCACCACTCACTACCCTTTCTAATCAACCCACCTCCCACTCTTCTCATGCCACAAGCATCTTTTGCACAATCCATCACTGATTCCCTAAATACATCCCATTCCTCCCCCATTCCCCTTACTTCCATTGTTCTCACCTTTTTCCATTCTGTACTCAGTCTCTCCTGGTACTTCCTCACACAAGTCTCCTTCCCAAGCTCACTTACTCTCACCACCCTCTTCACCCCAACATTCACTCTACTTTTGTGAAAACCCATACAAATCTTCACCTTAGCCTCCACAAGATAATGATCAGACATCCCTCCAGTTGCACCTCTCAGCATATTAACATCCAAAAGTGTCTGTTTCGCGCGCCTATCAATTAACACGTAATCCAATAACGCTCTCTGGCTATCTCTCCTACTTACATAAGTATACTTATGTATATCTCGCTTTTTAAACCAGGTATTCCCAATCATCAGTCCTTTTTCAGCACATAAATCTACAAGCTCTTCACCATTTCCATTTACAACACTGAACACCCCATGTATACCAATCATTCCCTCAACTGCCACATTACTCACCTTTGGATTCAAATCACCCATCACTATAACCCGGTCTCGTGCATCAAAACCACTAACACACTCATTCAGCTGCTCCCAAAACACCTGCCTCTCATGATCTTTCTTCTCATGCCCAGGTGCATATGCACCAATAATCACCCATCTCTCTCCATCAACTTTCAGTTTTACCCATATTAATCGAGAATTTACTTTCTTACATTCTATCAAATACTCCCACAACTCCTGTTTCAGGAGTATTGCTACTCCTTCCCTTGCTCTTGTCTTCTCACTAACCCCTGACTTTACTCCCATGACATTCCCAAACCACTCTTCCCCTTTACCCTTGAGCTTCGTTTCACTCAGAGCCAAAACATCCAGGTTCCTTTCCTCAAACATACTACCTATCTCTCCTTTTTTCACATCTTGGTTACATCCACACACATTTAGACACCCCAGTCTGAGCCTTCGAGGAGGATGAGCACTCCCCGCGTGACTCCTTCTTCTGTTTTCCCATTTTAGAAAGTTAAAAAAAATACAAGGAGGGGAGGATTTCTGGCCCCCCGCTCCAGTCACCTCTAGTCGCTTTCTACGACACGCGAGGAATGCGTGGGAAGTATTCTTTCACCCATATCCCCAGGGATAATATATATATATATATACATATACACAAACACACACACATACCTACGCACATATACACACACACACACATACATATATATACATATGAAAAATGTAAGAAACAATTTAGAAAACTGAACCTTCTAGCTTGAAATGCAATGAAAAAATGGATGTCACATAATGGTTCAACCTCTGGCTATGGAAAAAGGAAATGTATAATTCATTTACACAAACGTCAATAGTAGTTCTCATCAATTTGACCACTGTATCAATAAGCTTCAATATCTAAGCTACATATATATATATATATATATATATATATATATATATATATATATATCCCTGGGGATAGGGGATTAAGAGTACTTCCCACGTATTCCCTGCGTGTCGTAGAAGGCGACTAAAAGGGGAGGGAGCGGGGGGCTGGAAATCCTCCCCTCTCGTTTTTTTTTTTTTTTTTTTTTTTTTTTTTTTTTTTTTAATTTTCCAAAAGAAGGAACAGAGAATTGGGCCAGGTGAGGGTATTCCCTCAAAGGCCCAGTCCTCTGTTCTTAACGCTACCTCGCTAATGCGGGAAATGGCGAATAGTTTGAAAGAAAGAAAAGAATATATATATATATATATATATATATATATATATATATATATAAATATTAAGTGATAAATTTTATGTTGTTCAGACTGGTAAGGATCTTTCTGTTAGACTTAAGCAACATAAATATAGTATAAAAACAGTCCAAGAAACAAATGCCTTGTTTATTCACGTTAAAAACTATGATCAATGTATTGACTGGAGTAACGCCATCTCAGTCATTAGCTCTAACTCTTTTACCAAGAGAAACATCATTTAATCTTCTATTATTAAATGCACCAAGAATTATAATCTTAATATTGGTGATGGTCTATACAAATAAGATAACTTTATGGTTGATAAGATTTGTAAAATGTTAAGTTTATGAACGCTCGTTGTATGTTTTGGACAATCATATGTTTACCAAATGGCGTCCTAGCTTCGTCTCTTCGATGTATATCAACTGACTGTTATATTTCTCTCTTGTGTCTCCCCTGATGATGTGATTTTTACACGAAAGTGCACTTGGGAACTTTTCGTGTTTCATTTTCCCCGTGGACTCATAGAAATATCTTGATCACGCGCAAAATTGTGATCCTTTCCAATTTATATATATATATATATATATATATATATATATATATATATATATATATATATATATATATATATATATATATATATATATATATATATATATATATATATATATATATATATATATATATATATATATATATATATATATATATATATATATATATATATATATATATATATATATATATATATATATATATATATATATATATATATATATATATATATATATATATATATATATATATATATATATATATATATATATATATATATATATATATATATATATATATATATATATATATATATATATATATAACGGAGGATAGGGGAGAAAGAATACTTCCCACGTATTCCTTGCGTGCCGGAGATGGCGACTAAATGGAAAGGGAGAGGGTGGTTGCAAATCCTCCCCTCTCGCTTTTCATTTTCCAAAAGAAAGAGCAGAGAAGTGGGCCAACTTAGGATGTTCCCTCTATTGCTCAGTCCGCTGTTCTTAACATTACGTCGCTAACGTGAGAAATAGCGAATGCTATAAGAAAAAGATATATATATATATATATATATATATATATATATATATATATATATATATATATATATATATATATATATATATATATATATATATATATATATATATATATATATATATATATATATATATATATATATATATATATATATTTATTTATTTATTTTCATTTTATTTTACTTTGTCGCTGTCTCTCGCGTTACCGAGGTAGCTCAAGAAAACAGACGAAAGAATGGCCCAACCCACCCACATACACATGTATATACATCAACGTCCACACACGCAAATATACATATCTATACACCTCAATGTATGTGTATATATATATATATATAATATATATATATATATATTTCATTTTTTTTTTTTTTTCATACTATTCGCCATTTCCCGCGATAGCGAGGTAGCGTTAAGAACAGAGGACTGGGCCTTTGAGGGAATATCCTCACCTGGCCCCCTTCTCTCTTCCTTCTTTTGGAAAATTAAAAAAAAACGACAGGGGAGGATTTCCAGCCCCCCGCTCCCTTCCCTTTTAGTCGCCTTCTACGACACGCAGGGAATACGTGGGAAGTATTCTTTCTCCCCTATCCCCAGGGATAATATATATATATATATGTATATATATATATATATATATATATATATATATATATATATATATATATATATATATATATATATATATATATACATATATATATATATGTATATATATATCTGCCTATATCTGCCACTCTGTCATCAGACACATTCAACAAACCTTCAAAATACTCATTCCATCTCCTTCTCACATCACCACTACTTGTTATCACCTCCCCATTTACGCCCTTCACTGAAGTTCCCATTTGCTCCCTTGTCTTACGCACCCTATTTACCTCCTTCCAGAACATCTTTTTATTCTCCCTAAAATTTACTGATAGTCTCTCACCCCAACTCTCATTTGCCCTTTTTTCACCTCTTGCACCTTTCTCTTGACCTCCTGTCTCTTTCTTTTATACTTCTCCCACTCAATTGCATTTTTTCCCTGCGAAAATCGTCCAAATGCCTCTCTCTTCTCTTTCACTAATACTCTTACTTCTTCATCCCACCACTCACTACCCTTTCTAAACAGCCCACCTCCCACTCTTCTCATGCCACAAGCATCTTTTGCGCAATCCATCACTGATTCCCTAAATACATCCCATTCCTCCCCCACTCCCCTTACTTCCATTGTTCTTACCTTTTTCCATTCTGTACACAGTCTCTCCTGGTACTTCCCCACACAGGTCTCCTTCCCAAGCTCACTTACTCTCACCACCTTCTTCACCCCAACATTCACTCCTCTTTTCTGAAAACCCATACTAATCTTCACCTTAGCCTCCACAAGATAATGATCAGACATCCCTCCAGTTGCACCTCTCAGCACATTAACATCCAAAAGTCTCTCTTTCGCACGCCTGTCAATTAACACGTAATCCAATAACGCTCTCTGGCCATCTCTCCTACTTACATAAGTATACTTATGTATATCTCGCTTTTTAAACCAGGTATTCCCAATCATCAGTCCTTTTTCAGCACATAAATCTACAAGCTCTTCACCATTTCCATTTACAACACTGAACACCCCATGTATACCAATCATTCCCTCAACTGCCACATTACTCACCTTTGGATTCAAATCACCCATCACTATAACCCGGTCTCGTGCATCAAAACCACTAACACACTCATTCAGCTGCTCCCAAAACACCTGCCTCTCATGATCTTTCTTCTCATGCCCAGGTGCATATGCACCAATAATCACCCATCTCTCTCCATCAACTTTCAGTTTTACCCATATTAATCGAGAATTTACTTTCTTACATTCTATCAAATACTCCCACAACTCCTGTTTCAGGAGTATTGCTACTCCTTCCCTTGCTCTTGTCTTCTCACTAACCCCTGACTTTACTCCCAAGACATTCCCAAACCACTCTTCCCCTTTACCCTTGAGCTTCGTTTCACTCAGAGCCAAAACATCCAGGTTCCTTTCCTCAAACATACTACCTATCTCTACTTTTTTCACATCTTGGTTACATCCACACACATTTAGGCACCCCAATCTGAGCCTTCGAGGAGGATGAGCACTCCCCGCGTGACTCCTTCTTCTGTTTCCCATTTTAGAAAGTTAAAAAAAATACAAGGAGGGGAGGATTTCTGGCCCCCCGCTACCGTCACCTCTAGTCGCTTTCTACGACACGCGAGGAATGCGTGGGAAGTATTCTTTCACCCATATCCCCAGGAATAATATATATATATATATACATATACACAAACACACACACATACCTACGCACATATACACACACACACACACACATACATATATATATACATATGAAAAATGTAAAAAACAATTTAGAAAACTGAACCTTCTAGCTTGAAATGCAATGAAAAAATGGATGTCACATAATGGTTCAACCTCTGGCTATGGAAAAAGGAAATGTATAATTCATTTACACAAACGTCAATAGTAGTTCTCATCAATTTGACCACTGTATCAATAAGCTTCAATATCTAAGCTACATATATATATATATATATATATATATATATATATATATATATATATATATATATCCCTGGGGATAGGGGATTAAGAGTACTTCCCACGTATTCCCTGCGTGTCGTAGAAGGCGACTAAAAGGGGAGGGAGCGGGGGGCTGGAAATCCTCCCCTCTCGTTTTTTTTTTTTTTTTTTTTTTTTTTTTTTTTTTTTAATTTTCCAAAAGAAGGAACAGAGAATTGGGCCAGGTGAGGGTATTCCCTCAAAGGCCCAGTCCTCTGTTCTTAACGCTACCTCGCTAATGCGGGAAATGGCGAATAGTTTGAAAGAAAGAAAAGAATATATATATATATATATATATATATATATATATATATATATATATATATATATATATATAAATATTAAGTGATAAATTTTATGTTGTTCAGACTGGTAAGGATCTTTCTGTTAGACTTAAGCAACATAAATATAGTATAAAAACAGTCCAAGAAACAAATGCCTTGTTTATTCACGTTAAAAACTATGATCAATGTATTGACTGGAGTAACGCCATCTCAGTCATTAGCTCTAACTCTTTTACCAAGAGAAACATCATTTAATCTTCTATTATTAAATGCACCAAGAATTATAATCTTAATATTGGTGATGGTCTATACAAATAAGATAACTTTATGGTTGATAAGATTTGTAAAATGTTAAGTTTATGAACGCTCGTTGTATGTTTTGGACAATCATATGTTTACCAAATGGCGTCCTAGCTTCGTCTCTTCGATGTATATCAACTGACTGTTATATTTCTCTCTTGTGTCTCCCCTGATGATGTGATTTTTACACGAAAGTGCACTTGGGAACTTTTCGTGTTTCATTTTCCCCGTGGACTCATAGAAATATCTTGATCACGCGCAAAATTGTGATCCTTTCCAATTTATATATATATATATATATATATATATATATATATATATATATATATATATATATATATATATATATATATATATATATATATATATATATATATATATATATATATATATTCTTTTCTTTCTTTCAAACTATTCGCCATTTCCCGCATTAGCGAGGTAGCGTTAAGAACAGAGGACTGGGCCTTTGAGGGAATACCCTCACTCAGAGCCAAAACATCCAGGTTCCTTTCCTCAAACATACTACCTATCTCTACTTTTTTCACATCTTGGTTACATCCACACACATTTAGGCACCCCAATTTTTTTTTTTTTTTTTTATACTTTGTCGCTGTCTCCCGCGTTTGCGAGGTAGCGGAAGGAAACAGACGAAAGAAATGGCCCAACCCCCCCCATACACATGTACATACACACGTCCACACACACAAATATACATACCTACACAGCTTTCCATGGTTTACCCCGGACGCTTCACATGCCTTGATTCAATCCACTGACAGCACGTCAACCCCTGTATACCACATCGCTCCAATTCACTCTATTCCTTGCCCTCCTTTCACCCTCCTGCATGTTCAGGCCCCGATCACACAAAATCTTTTTCACTCCATCTTTCCACCTCCAATTTGGTCTCCCTCTTCTCCTCGTTCCCTCCACCTCCGACACATATATCCTCTTGGTCAATCTTTCCTCACTCATTCTCTCCATGTGCCCAAACCATTTTAAAACACCCTCTTCTGCTCTCTCAACCACGCTCTTTTTATTTCCACACATCTCTCTTACCCTTACGTTACTTACTCGATCGAACCATCTCACACCACACATTGTCCTCAAACATCTCATTTCCAGCACATCCATCCTCCTGCGCACAACTCTATCCATAGCCCACGCCTCGCAACCATACAACATTGTTGGAACTACTATTCCTTCAAACATACCCATTTTTGCTTTCCGGGATAATGTTCTCGACTTCCACACATTTTTCAAGGCTCCCAAAATTTTCGCCCCCTCCCCCACCCTATGATCCACTTCCGCTTCCATGGTTCCATCCGCTGACAGATCCACTCCCAGATATCTAAAACACTTCACTTCCTCCAGTTTTTCACCATTCAAACTCACCTCCCAATTGACTTGACCCTCAACCCTACTGTACCTAATAACCTTGCTCTTATTCACATTTACTCTTAACTTTCTTCTTCCACACACTTTACCAAACTCCGTCACCAGCTTCTGCAGTTTCTCACATGAATCCGCCACCAGCGCTGTATCATCAGCGAACAACAACTGACTCACTTCCCAAGCTCTCTCATCCCCAACAGACTTCATACTTGCCCCTCTTTCCAAGACTCTTGCATTTACCTCCCTAACAACCCCATCCATAAACAAATTAAACAACCATGGAGACATCACACACCCCTGCCGCAAACCTACATTCACTGAGAACCAATCACTTTCCTCTCTTCCTACACGTACACATGCCTTACATCCTCGATAAAAACTTTTCACTGCTTCTAACAACTTGCCTCCCACACCATATATTCTTAATACCTTCCACAGGTATATATATATATATATATATATATATATATATATATATATATATATATATATATATATAACGGAGGATAGGGGAGAAAGAATACTTCCCACGTATTCCTTGCGTGCCGGAGATGGCGACTAAATGGAAAGGGAGAGGGTGGTTGCAAATCCTCCCCTCTCGCTTTTCATTTTCCAAAAGAAAGAGCAGAGAAGTGGGCCAACTTAGGATGTTCCCTCTATTGCTCAGTCCGCTGTTCTTAACATTACGTCGCTAACGTGAGAAATAGCGAATGCTATAAGAAAAAGATATATATATATATATATATATATATATATATATATATATATATATATATATATATATATATATATATATATATATATATATATATTTATTTATTTATTTTCATTTTATTTTACTTTGTCGCTGTCTCTCGCGTTACCGAGGTAGCTCAAGAAAACAGACGAAAGAATGGCCCAACCCACCCACATACACATGTATATACATCAACGTCCACACACGCAAATATACATATCTATACACCTCAATGTATGTGTATATATATATATAATATATATATATATATATTTCATTTTTTTTTTTTTTTTCATACTATTCGCCATTTCCCGCGATAGCGAGGTAGCGTTAAGAACAGAGGACTGGGCCTTTGAGGGAATATCCTCACCTGGCCCCCTTCTCTCTTCCTTTTTTTGTAAAATAAAAAAAAAACGACAGGGGAGGATTTCCAGCCCCCCGCTCCCTTCCCTTTTAGTCGCCTTCTACGACACGCAGGGAATACGTGGGAAGTATTCTTTCTCCCCTATCCCCAGGGATAATATATATATATATATGTATATATATATATATATATATATATATATATATATATATATATATATATATATATATATATATATATATACATATATATATATATGTATATATATATCTGCCTATATCTGCCACTCTGTCATCAGACACATTCAACAAACCTTCAAAATACTCATTCCATCTCCTTCTCACATCACCACTACTTGTTATCACCTCCCCATTTACGCCCTTCACTGAAGTTCCCATTTGCTCCCTTGTCTTACGCACCCTATTTACCTCCTTCCAGAACATCTTTTTATTCTCCCTAAAATTTACTGATAGTCTCTCACCCCAACTCTCATTTGCCCTTTTTTCACCTCTTGCACCTTTCTCTTGACCTCCTGTCTCTTTCTTTTATACTTCTCCCACTCAATTGCATTTTTTCCCTGCAAAAATCGTCCAAATGCCTCTCTCTTCTCTTTCACTAATACTCTTACTTCTTCATCCCACCACTCACTACCCTTTCTAAACAGCCCACCTCCCACTCTTCTCATGCCACAAGCATCTTTTGCGCAATCCATCACTGATTCCCTAAATACATCCCATTCCTCCCCCACTCCCCTTACTTCCATTGTTCTTACCTTTTTCCATTCTGTACACAGTCTCTCCTGGTACTTCCCCACACAGGTCTCCTTCCCAAGCTCACTTACTCTCACCACCTTCTTCACCCCAACATTCACTCCTCTTTTCTGAAAACCCATACTAATCTTCACCTTAGCCTCCACAAGATAATGATCAGACATCCCTCCAGTTGCACCTCTCAGCACATTAACATCCAAAAGTCTCTCTTTCGCACGCCTGTCAATTAACACGTAATCCAATAACGCTCTCTGGCCATCTCTCCTACTTACATAAGTATACTTATGTATATCTCGCTTTTTAAACCAGGTATTCCCAATCATCAGTCCTTTTTCAGCACATAAATCTACAAGCTCTTCACCATTTCCATTTACAACACTGAACACCCCATGTATACCAATCATTCCCTCAACTGCCACATTACTCACCTTTGGATTCAAATCACCCATCACTATAACCCGGTCTCGTGCATCAAAACCACTAACACACTCATTCAGCTGCTCCCAAAACACCTGCCTCTCATGATCTTTCTTCTCATGCCCAGGTGCATATGCACCAATAATCACCCATCTCTCTCCATCAACTTTCAGTTTTACCCATATTAATCGAGAATTTACTTTCTTACATTCTATCAAATACTCCCACAACTCCTGTTTCAGGAGTATTGCTACTCCTTCCCTTGCTCTTGTCTTCTCACTAACCCCTGACTTTACTCCCAAGACATTCCCAAACCACTCTTCCCCTTTACCCTTGAGCTTCGTTTCACTCAGAGCCAAAACATCCAGGTTCCTTTCCTCAAACATACTACCTATCTCTACTTTTTTCACATCTTGGTTACATCCACACACATTTAGGCACCCCAATCTGAGCCTTCGAGGAGGATGAGCACTCCCCGCGTGACTCCTTCTTCTGTTTCCCATTTTAGAAAGTTAAAAAAAATACAAGGAGGGGAGGATTTCTGGCCCCCCGCTACCGTCACCTCTAGTCGCTTTCTACGACACGCGAGGAATGCGTGGGAAGTATTCTTTCACCCATATCCCCAGGAATAATATATATATATATATACATATACACAAACACACACACATACCTACGCACATATACACACACACACACACACATACATATATATATACATATGAAAAATGTAAAAAACAATTTAGAAAACTGAACCTTCTAGCTTGAAATGCAATGAAAAAATGGATGTCACATAATGGTTCAACCTCTGGCTATGGAAAAAGGAAATGTATAATTCATTTACACAAACGTCAATAGTAGTTCTCATCAATTTGACCACTGTATCAATAAGCTTCAATATCTAAGCTACATATATATATATATATATATATATATATATATATATCCCTGGGGATAGGGGATTAAGAGTACTTCCCACGTATTCCCTGCGTGTCGTAGAAGGCGACTAAAAGGGGAGGGAGCGGGGGGCTGGAAATCCTCCCCTCTCGTTTTTTTTTTTTTTTTTTTTTTTTTTTTTTTTTTTTTAATTTTCCAAAAGAAGGAACAGAGAATTGGGCCAGGTGAGGGTATTCCCTCAAAGGCCCAGTCCTCTGTTCTTAACGCTACCTCGCTAATGCGGGAAATGGCGAATAGTTTGAAAGAAAGAAAAGAATATATATATATATATATATATATATATATATATATATATATATATATATATATATATATATAAATATTAAGTGATAAATTTTATGTTGGTCAGACTGGTAAGGATCTTTCTGTTAGACTTAAGCAACATAAATATAGTATAAAAACAGTCCAAGAAACAAATGCCTTGTTTATTCACGTTAAAAACTATGATCAATGTATTGACTGGAGTAACGCCATCTCAGTCATTAGCTCTAACTCTTTTACCAAGAGAAACATCATTTAATCTTCTATTATTAAATGCACCAAGAATTATAATCTTGATATTGGTGATGGTCTATACAAATTAGATAACTTTATGGTTGATAAGATTTGTAAAATGTTAAGTTTATGAACGCTCGTTGTATGTTTTGGACAATCATATGTTTACCAAATGGCGTCCTAGCTTCGTCTCTTCGATGTATATCAACTGACTGTTATATTTCTCTCTTGTGTCTCCCCTGATGATGTGATTTTTACACGAAAGTGCACTTGGGAACTTTTCGTGTTTCATTTTCCCCGTGGACTCATAGAAATATCTTGATCACGCGCAAAATTGTGATCCTTTCCAATTTATATATATATATATATATATATATATATATATATATATATATATATATATATATATATATATATATATATATATATATATATATATATATATATATATATATATATATATATATATATATATATATATATATATATATATATATATATATATATATATATATATATATATATATATATATATATATATATATATATATATATATATATATATATATATATATATATATATATATATATATATATATATATATATATATATATATATATATATATATATATATATATATATATATATATATATATATATATATATATATATATATATATATATATATATATATATATATATATATATATATATATATATATATATATATATATATATATATATATATATATATATATATATATATATATATATATATATATATATATATATATATATATATATATATATATATATATATATATATATATATATATATATATATATATATATATATATAACGGAGGATAGGGGAGAAAGAATACTTCCCACGTATTCCTTGCGTGCCGGAGATGGCGACTAAATGGAAAGGGAGAGGGTGGTTGCAAATCCTCCCCTCTCGCTTTTCATTTTCCAAAAGAAAGAGCAGAGAAGTGGGCCAACTTAGGATGTTCCCTCTATTGCTCAGTCCGCTGTTCTTAACATTACGTCGCTAACGTGAGAAATAGCGAATGCTATAAGAAAAAGATATATATATATATATATATATATATATATATATATATATATATATATATATATATATATATATATATATATATATATATATATATATATTTATTTATTTATTTTCATTTTATTTTACTTTGTCGCTGTCTCTCGCGTTACCGAGGTAGCTCAAGAAAACAGACGAAAGAATGGCCCAACCCACCCACATACACATGTATATACATCAACGTCCACACACGCAAATATACATATCTATACACCTCAATGTATGTGTATATATATATATAATATATATATATATATATTTCATTTTTTTTTTTTTTTCATACTATGCGCCATTTCCCGCGATAGCGAGGTAGCGTTAAGAACAGAGGACTGGGCCTTTGAGGGAATATCCTCACCTGGCCCCCTTCTCTCTTCCTTCTTTTGGAAAATTAAAAAAAAACGACAGGGGAGGATTTCCAGCCCCCCGCTCCCTTCCCTTTTAGTCGCCTTCTACGACACGCAGGGAATACGTGGGAAGTATTCTTTCTCCCCTATCCCCAGGGATAATATATATATATATATGTATATATATATATATATATATATATATATATATATATATGTATATATATATATATATATATATACATATATATATATATGTATATATATATCTGCCTATATCTGCCACTCTGTCATCAGACACATTCAACAAACCTTCAAAATACTCATTCCATCTCCTTCTCACATCACCACTACTTGTTATCACCTCCCCATTTACGCCCTTCACTGAAGTTCCCATTTGCTCCCTTGTCTTACGCACCCTATTTACCTCCTTCCAGAACATCTTTTTATTCTCCCTAAAATTTACTGATAGTCTCTCACCCCAACTCTCATTTGCCCTTTTTTCACCTCTTGCACCTTTCTCTTGACCTCCTGTCTCTTTCTTTTATACTTCTCCCACTCAATTGCATTTTTTCCCTGCAAAAATCGTCCAAATGCCTCTCTCTTCTCTTTCACTAATACTCTTACTTCTTCATCCCACCACTCACTACCCTTTCTAAACAGCCCACCTCCCACTCTTCTCATGCCACAAGCATCTTTTGCGCAATCCATCACTGATTCCCTAAATACATCCCATTCCTCCCCCACTCCCCTTACTTCCATTGTTCTTACCTTTTTCCATTCTGTACACAGTCTCTCCTGGTACTTCCCCACACAGGTCTCCTTCCCAAGCTCACTTACTCTCACCACCTTCTTCACCCCAACATTCACTCCTCTTTTCTGAAAACCCATACTAATCTTCACCTTAGCCTCCACAAGATAATGATCAGACATCCCTCCAGTTGCACCTCTCAGCACATTAACATCCAAAAGTCTCTCTTTCGCACGCCTGTCAATTAACACGTAATCCAATAACGCTCTCTGACCATCTCTCCTACTTACATAAGTATACTTATGTATATCTCGCTTTTTAAACCAGGTATTCCCAATCATCAGTCCTTTTTCAGCACATAAATCTACAAGCTCTTCACCATTTCCATTTACAACACTGAACACCCCATGCATACCAATTATTCCCTCAACTGCCACATTACTCACCTTTGCATTCAAATCACCCATCACTATAACCCGGTCTCGTGCATCAAAACCGCTAACACACTCATTCATATATATATATATGTATATATATATATATATATATATATATATATATATATATATATATATATATATATATATATATATATATATATATATATATATATATATTTTTTTTTTTTTTTTATACTTTGTCGCTATCTCCCGCGTTTGCGAGGTAGCGCAAGGAAACAGACGAAAGAAATGGCCCAACGCCCCCCCCCCCCCCCCCATACACATGTACATACGTCCACACACGAAAATATACATACCTACACAGCTTTCCATGGTTTACCCCAGACGCTTCACATGCCTTGATTCAATCCACTGACAGCATGTCAACCCCGGTATACCACATCGCTCCAATTCACTCTATTCCTTGCCCTCCTTTCACCCTCCTGCATGTTCAGGCCCCGATCACACAAAATCTTTTTCACTCCATCTTTCCACCTCCAATTTGGTCTCCCTCTTCTCCTCGTTCCCTCCACCTCCGACACATATATCCTCTTGGTCAATCTTTCCTCACTCATTCTCTCCATGTGCCCAAACCATTTCAAAACACCCTCTTCTGCTCTCTCAACCACGCTCTTTTTATTTCCACACATCTCTCTTACCCTTACGTTACTTACTCGATCAAACCACCTCACACCACACATTGTCCTCAAACATCTCATTTCCAGCACATCCATCCTCCTGCGCACATCTCTATCCATAGCCCACGCCTCGCAACCATACAACATTGTTGGAACCACTATTCCTTCAAACATAGCCATTTTTGCTTTCCGAGATAATGTTCTCGACTTCCACACATTTTTCAAGGCTCCCAAAATTTTCGCGCCCTCCCCCACCCTATGATCCACTTCCGTTTCCATGGTTCCATCCGCTGACAGATCCACTCCCAGATATCTAAAACACTTCACTTCCTCCAGTTTTTCTCCATTCAAACTCAACTCCCAATTGACTTGACCCTCACCCCTACTGTACCTAATAACCTTGCTCTTATTCACATTTACTCTTAACTTTCTTCTTCCACACACTTTACCAAACTCAGTCACCAGCTTCTGCAGTTTCTCACATGAATCAGCCACCAGCGCTGTATCATCAGCGAACAACAACTGACTCACTTCCCAAGCTCTCTCATCCCCAACAGACTTCATACTTGCCCCTCTTTCCAGGACTCTTGCATTTACCTCCCTAACAACCCCATCCATAAACAAATTAAACAACCATGGAGACATCACACACCCCTGCCGCAAACCTACATTCACTGAGAACCAATCACTTTCCTCTCTTCCTACACGTACACATGCCTTACATCCTCGATAAAAACTTTTCACTGTTTCTAACAACTTGCCTCCCACACCATATATTCTTAATACCTTCCACAGAGCATCTCTATCAACTCTATCATATGCCTTCTCCAGATCCATAAATGCTACATACAAATCCATTTGCTTTTCTAAGTATTTCTCACATACATTCTTCAAAGCAAACACCTGATCCACACATCCTCTACCACTTCTGAAACCACACTGCTCTTCCCCAATCTGATGCTCTGTACATGCCTTCACCCTCTCAATCAATACCCTCCCATATAATTTACCAGGAATACTCAACAAACTTATACCTCTGTAATTTGAGCACTCACTCTTATCCCCTTTGCCTTTGTACAATGGCACTATGCACGCATTCCGCCAATCCTCAGGCACCTCACCATGAGTCATACATACATTAAATAACCTTACCAACCAGTCAACAATACAGTCACCCCCCTTTTTTAATGAATTCCACTGCAATACCATCCAAACCTGCTGCCTTGCCGGCTTTCATCTTCCGCAAAGCTTTTACTACCTCTTCTCTGTTTACCAAATCATTTTCCCTAACCCTCTCAGTTTGCACACCACCTCGACCAAAACACCCTATATCTGCAACTCTGTCATCAGACACATTCAACAAACCTTCAAAATACTCATTCCATCTCCTTCTCACAACACCGCTACTTGTTATCACCTCCCCATTTACGCCCTTCACTGAAGTTCCCATTTGCTCCCTTGTCTTACGCACCCTATTTACCTCCTTCAAGAACATCTTTTTATTCTCCCTAAAATTTACTGATAGTCTCTCACCCCAACTCTCATTTGCCCTTTTTTTCACCTCTTGCACCTTTCTCTTGACCTCCTGTCTCTTTCTTTTATACTTCTCCCACTCAATTGCATTTTTTCCCTGCAAAAATTGTCCAAATGCCTCTCTCTTCTCTTTCACTAATACTCTTACTTCTTCATCCCACCACTCACTACCCTTTCTAAACAGCCCACCTCCCACTCTTCTCATGCCACAAGCATCTTTTGCGCAATCCATCACTGATTCCCTAAATACATCCCATTCCTCCCCCACTCCCCTTACTTCCATTGTTCTCACCTTTTTCCATTCTGTACACAGTCTCTCCTGGTACTTCCCCACACAGGTCTCCTTCCCAAGCTCACTCACTCTCACCACCTACTTCACCCCAACATTCACTCCTCTTTTCTGAAAACCCATACTAATCTTCACCTTAGCCTCCACAAGATAATGATCAGACATCCCTCCAGTTGCACCTCTCAGCACATTAACATCCAAAAGTCTCTCTTTCGCACGCCTGTCAATTAACACGTTATCCAATAACGCTCTCTGGCCATCTCTCCTACTTTCATAAGTATACTTATGTATATCTCGCTTTTTAAACCAGGTATTCCCAATCATCAGTCCTTTTTCAGCACATAAATCCACAAGCTCTTCACCATTTCCATTTACAACACTGAACACCCCATGCATACCAATTATTCCCTCAACTGCCACATTACTCACCTTTGCATTCAAATCACCCATCACTATAACCCGGTCTCGTGCATCAAAACCGCTAACACACTCATTCAGCTGCTCCCAAAACACTCGCCTCTCATGATCTTTCTTCTCATGCCCAGGTGCATATGCACCAATAATCACCCACCTCTCTCCATCAACTTTCAATTTTACCCATATCAATCGAGAATTTACTTTCTTACATTCTATCACATACTCCCACAACTCCTGTTTCAGGAGTATTGCTACTCCTTCCCTTGCTCTTGTCCTCTCACTAACCCCTGACTTCACTCCCCAGACATTTCCAAACCACTCTTCCCCTTTACCCTTGAGCTTCGTTTCACTCAGAGCCAAAACATCCAGGTTCCTTTCCTCAAACATACTACCTATCTCTCCTTTTTTCACATCTTGGTTACATCCACACACAATTAGGCACCCCACTCTGAGCCTTCGAGGAGGATGATCACTCCCCGCGTGACTCCTTCTTCTGTTTCCCATTTTAGAAAGTTAATACAAGGAGGGGAGGATTTCCGGCCCCCCGCTCCCGTCCCCTCTAGTCGCTTTCTACGACACGCGAGGAATACGTGGGAAGTATTCTTTCACCCCTATCCCCAGGGATAATATACATATATATATACATATACACACACACACACATACACACACATACGCACATACACACACACACACACACATACATATATATACATATGAAAAATGTAAGAAACAATTTAGAAAACAAACTTTTAGGTTGAAATGAATGAAAAAAGAATGTCACATAATGGTTCAACCTCTGGCTATGGAAAAGGAAATGTACATATATATATATATATATATATATATATATATATATATATATATATATATATATATATATATATATATATATATATATATATATGTATAAATATATATTTATATATATATATATATATATATATATATATATATATATATATATATATATATATATATATATATATATATATATATATATATATATATATATATATATATGTATAAATATATACTTATATATATATATATATATATATATATATATATATATATATATATATATATATATATATATATATATATATATATATATATATATATATATATATATATATATATATGTTTTTTTTTTTTTTTCTTTGTCGCTGTCTCCCGCGTTTGCGAGGTAGCGCAAGGAAACAGACGAAAGAAATGGCCCAACCCACCCCCATACACATGTATATACATACGTCCACATGCGCAAATATATATACCTACACAGCTTTCCATGGTTTACCCCAGACGCTTCACATGCCCTGATTCAATCCACTGACAGCACGCCAACCCCGGTGTACAACATCGCTCCAATTCACTCTATTCCTTGCCCTCCTTTCACCCTCCTGCATGTTCAGGCCCCGCTCACACAAAATCTTTTTCACTCCATCTTTCCACCTCCAATTTGGGCTCCCTCTTCTCCTCGTTCCCTCCACCTCCGACACATATATCCTCTTGGTCAATCTTTCCTCACTCATTCTCTCCATGTGCCCCAACCATTTCAAAACACCCTCTTCTGCTCTCTCAACCACGCTCTTTTTATTTGAACACATCTCTCTTACCCTTACGTTACTTACTCGATAAAACCACCTCACACCACACATTGTCCTCAAACATCTCATTTCCTGCACATCCATCCTCCTGCGCACAACTCTATCCATAGCCCACGCCTCGCAACCATACAACATTGTTGGAACGACTATTCCTTCAAACATACCCAATTTTGCTTTCCGAGATAATGTTCTTGACTTTCACACATTCTTCAAGGCTCCCAGAATTTTCGCCCACTCCCCCACCCTATGATCCACTTCCGCTTCCATGGTTCCATCCGCTGCCAGATCCACTCCCAGATATGTAAAGCACTTCACTTCCTCCACTTTTTCTCCATTCAAACTCACCTCCCAATTGACTTGACCCTCAACCCTACTGTACCTATTAACCTTATCTTATTCACATTTACTCTTAACTTTCTTCTTTCACACACTTTACCAAACTCAGTCACCAGCTTCTGCAGTTTCTCACATGAATCAGCAACCAGCGCTGTATCATCAGCGAACAACAACTGACTCACTTCCCAAGCTCTCTCATCCCCAACAGACTTCATACTTGTATATATCTTTCTTTTTCTTTTAAATTATTCGCCATTTCCCGCGTTAGCGAGGTAGCGTTAGGAACAGAGGACTGGGCCTTTTTTGGAATATCGTCACCTGGCCCTCTCTGTTCCTTCTTTTGGAAAATTAGAAAAATAAACGAGAGGGGAGGATTTCCAGCCCCCCGCTACCTCCCCTTATAGTCGCCTTCTACGACACGCAGGGAATACGTGGGAAGTATTCTTAATCCCCTATCCCCAGGGATATATATATATATATATATATATATATATATATATATATATATATATATATATATATATATATATATATATATATATATATATATTTTTTTATTATACTTTGTCGCTGTCTCCCGCGTTTGCGAGGTAGCGCAAGGAAACAGACGAAAGAAATGGCCCCCCCCCCCATACACATGTATATACATACGTCCACACACGCAAATATACATACCTACACAGCTTTCCATGGTTTACCCCAGACGCTTCACATGCCCCGATTCAATCCACTGACAGCACGTCAACCCCGGTATACCACATCGCTCCAATTCACTCTATTCCTTGCCCTCCTTTCACCCTCCTGCATGTTCAGGCCCCGATCACACAAAATCCTTTTCACTCCATCCTTCCACCTCCAATTTGGTCTCCCTCTTCTCCTTGTTCCCTCCACCTCCGACACATATATCTTCTTGGTCAATCTTTCCTCACTCATCCTCTCCATGTGCCCAAACCACTTCAAAACACCCTCTTCTGCTCTCTCAACCACGCTCTTTTTATTACCACACATCTCTCTTACCCTTACGTTACTCACTCGATCAAACCACCTCACACCACACATTGTCCTCAAACATCTCATTTCCAGCACATCCATCCTCCTGCGCACAACTCTATCCATAGCCCACGCCTCGCAACCATAAAACATTGTTGGAACCACTATTCCTTCAAACATACCCATTTTTGCTTTCCGAGATAATGCTCTCGACTTCCACACATTCTTCAAGGCCCCCAGGATTTTCGCCCCCTCCCCCACCCTATGATCCAGTTCCGCTTCCATGGTTCCATCCGCTGCCAGATCCACTCCCAGATATCTAAAACACTTCACTTCCTCCAGTTTTTCTCCATTCAAACTCACCTCCCAATTGACTTGAACCTCAACCCTATTGTACCTAATAACCTTGCTCTTATTCACATTTACTCTTAACTTTCTTCTTCCACACACTTTTCCAAACTCAGTCACCAGCTTCTGCAGTTTCTCTCATGAATCAGCCACCAGCGCTGTATCATCAGCGAACAACAACTGACTCACTTCCCAGGCTCTCTCACCCCCAACAGAATTCATACTTGCCCCACTTTCCAAAACTCTTGCATTAACCTCCCTAACAACCCCATCCATAAACAAATTAAACAACCATGGAGACATCACACACCCCTGCCGCAAACCTACATTCACTGAGAACCAATCACTTTCCTCTCTTCCTACACGTACACATGCCTTACATCCTCGATAAAAACTTTTCACTGCTTCTAACAACTTTCCTCCCACACCATATATTCTTAATACCTTCCACAGAGCATCTCTATCAACTCTATCATATGCCTTCTCCAGATCCATAAATGCTACATACAAATCCATTTGCTTTTCTAAGTATTTCTCACATACATTCTTCAAAGCAAACACCTGAGCCACACATCCTCTACCACTTCTGAAACCGCACTGCTCTTCCCCAATCTGATGCTCTGTACATGCCTTCACCCTCTCAATCAATACCCTCCCATATAATTAACAGGAATACTCAACAAACTTATACCTCTGTAATTTGAGCACTCACTCTTATCCCCTTTGCCTTTGTACAATGGCACTATGCACGCATTCCGCCAATCCTCAGGCACCTCACCATGAGTCATACATACATTAAATAACCTTACCAACCAGTCAACAATACAGTCACCCCCTTTTTTATTAAATTCCACTGCAATACCATCTAAACCTGCTGCCTTGCCGGCTTTCATCTTCCGCAAAGCTTTCACTACCTCTTCTCTGTTTACCAAATCATTTTCCCTAACCCTCTCACTTTGCACACCACCTCGACCAGAACACCCTATATCTGCCACTCTATCATCAAACACATTCAACAAACCTTCAAAATACTCACTCCATCTCCTTCTCACATCACCACTACTTGTTTTCACCTCCCCATTTGCGCCCTTCACTGAAGTTCACATGTGCTCCCTTGTCTTACGCACTTTATTTACCTCCTTCCAGAACATCTTTTTATTCTCCCTAAAATTTAATGATACTCTCTCGCCCCAACTCTCATTTGCCCTTTTTTTCACCTCTTGCACCTTTCTCTTGACCTCCTGTCTCTTTCTTTTATACATCTCCCACTCAATTGCATTTCTTCACTGCAAAAATCGTCCAAATGCCTCTCTCTTCTCTTTCACTAATACTCTTACTTCTTCATCCCACCACTCACTACCCTTTCTAAACTGGAGTGATGTCTGATCATTATCTTGTGGAGGCTAAGGTGAAGATTTGTATGGGTTTTCAGAAAAGAAGAGTGAATGTTGGGGTGAAGTGGGTGGTGAGAGTAAGTGAGCTTGAGAAAGAGACCTGTGTGAGGAAGTACCAGGAGAGACTGAGTACAGAATGGAAAAAGGTGAGAACAATGGAAGTAAGGGGAGTGGGGGAGGAATGGGATGTATTTAGGGAATCAGTGATGGATTGCGCAAAAGATGCTTGTGGCATGAGAAGAGTGGGAGTTGGGTTGATTAGAAATATATATATATAAATATATATATATATATATATATATATATATATATATATATATATATATATATATATATATACATATATATATATATATATATATATATATATATATATATATATATATATATATATATATATATATATATATATATATATATATATATATATATATATATATATATATATATATATATATATATATGTATATATATATATATATATATATATATATATATATATATATATATATATATATATATATATATATATATATATATATATATATATATATATATATATATATATATATATATATATATATATATATATATATATATTTATATATATATATATATATATATATATATATATATATATATATATATATATATATATATGTATATATATTTATATATATATACATATATACATATTTATATATATATATATATATATATATATATATATATATATATATATATATATATATATATATATATATATATATATATATATATATATATATATATATATATATATATATATATATATATATATACATATATACATATTTATATATATATACATATATATTTATATATATATATATATATATATATATATATATATATATATATATATATATATATATATATATATATATATATATATATATATATATATATATATATATATATATATATATATATATATATATATATATATATAAATATATATATATATATATATATATATATATATATATATATATATATATATATATATATATATATATATATATATATATATATATAAACTTTTGGTCTGTCAAGGCTTTATTATGGCGGATGACCAACTACCTCCCCTCATGTATCCAAGATATGGTTGTACTTTGTGTAATGAAGACAGTTGAGAAACATCATAAGCCAATATTCCTGTTTCATGATAAGAGAAATGGACCAGGCAGTATGATACAGTGGTTAAATTGATGAAAACTACTATTGACGTTTGCGGAAATAAATTATACATTTTCCTTTTCCATAGCCAGAGGTTGAACCATTATGTGACATTCATTTTTTTTTTTCATTTTCATTTTAAGCTAGAAGTTTCAGTTTTCTAAATTATTTCTTACATTTTTTCATATGTATATATATGTATATGTGCGTATGTTTATATATATATATATATATATATATATATATATATATATATATATATATATATATATATATATATATATATATATATATGCATATATATGTATATTATCCCTTGGGATAGGGGTGAAAGAATACTTCCCACGCATTCCTCGCGTGTCGTAGAAGGCGACTAGAGGGGACGGGAGCGGGGGGCCAGAAATCCTCCCCTCCTTGTATTTTTCTAACTTCCTGTAATGGGAAACAGAAGAAGGAGTCACGCGGGGAGTGCTCATCCTCCTCGTAGGCTCAGACTGGGGTGTCTAAATGTGTGTGATTGTAACCAAGATGTGAAAAATGGAGAGATAGGTAGCATGTTTGAGAAAGGAACCTGGATGTTTTGGCTCTGAGTAAAACGAAGCTCAAGGGTAAAGGGGAAGAGTGGTTTGCGAATGTCTTGGGAGAAAAGTCAGGGGTTAGTGAGAGGACAAGAGCAAGGGAAGGAGTAGCACTATTCCTGAAACAGGAGTTGTTAAAGTATGTGATAGAATGTAAGAAAGTAAATTCTCTATTGATATGGGTAAAACTGAAAGTTGATCGAGAGAGATGGGTAATTATTGGTGCATATGCACCTGGGCATGAGAAGAAAGATCATGAGAGGCAAGTGTTTTGGGAGCAGCTGAATGAGTGTGTTAGTGGTTTTGATGCACGAGACCGGGCTATAGTGATGGTTGATTTGAATGCAAAGGTGAGTAATGTGGCAGTTGAGGGAATAATTGGTATACATGGGGTGTTCAGTGTTGCAAATGGAAATGGTGAAGAGCTTGTAGATTTATGTGCTGAAATGGGACTGGTGATTAGGATACCTGGTTTAAAAAGCGAGATATACATAAGTATACGTATGTAAGTAGGAGAGATGGCCAGAGAGCGTTATTGGATTACGTGCTAATTGACAGGCGCGCGAAAGAGAGACTTTTGGATGTTAATGTGGTGAGAGGTGCAACTGGAGGGATGGCTGATCATTATTTGTGGAGGCTAAGGTGAATATTTGTATGGGTTTACAGAAAAGAAGAGTGAATGTTGGGGTGAAGAGGGTGGTGAGAGTAAGTGAGCTTGGGAAGGAGACTTGTGTGAGGAAGTACCAGGAGAGACTGAGTACAGAATGGAAAAAGGTGAGAACAATGGAAGTAAGAGGAGTGGGGGAGGAATGGGTTGTATTTAGGGAATCAGTGATGGATTGCGCAAAAGATGGCATGTGGCATGAGAAGAGTGGGATGTGGGTTGATTAGAAAGGGTAGTGAGTGTTGGGAAGAAGAAGTAAGATTATTAGTGAAAGAGAAGAGAGAGGCATTTGGATGATTTTTGCAGGGAAAAAATACAATTGATTGGGAGATGTATAAAAGAAAGAGACAGGAGGTCAAGAGAAAGGTGCAAGAGGTGAAAAATAGGGCAAATGAGAGTTGGGGTGAGAGAGTATCATTTAATTTTAGGGAAAATAAAAAGATGTTCTTGAAGGAGGTAAATAAAGTGCGTAAGACAAGGGAGCAAATGGGAACTTCAGTGAAGGGCGCAAATGGGGAGGTGATAACAAGTAGTGGTGATATGAGAAGGAGATGGAGTGAGTATTTTGAAGGTTTGTTGAATGTGTTTGATGGTAGACTGGCAGGTATAGGGTGTTTTGGTCGAGGTGGTGTGCAAAGTGAGAGGGGTAGGGAAAATGATTTGGTAAACATAGAAGAGGTAGTAAAAGCTTTGCGGAAGATGAAAGCCGGCAAGACAGTAGCTTTGGATGGTATTGCAGTGGAATTTAATAAAAAAGGGGGTGACTGTATTATTGACTGGTTGGTAAGGTTATTTAATGTATGTATGACTCATGGTGAGGTGCCTGAGGATTGGCGGAATGCGTGCATAGTGCCATTGTACAAAGGCAAAGGGGATAAGAGTGAGTGCTCAAATTTCAGAGGTATAAGTTTGTTGAGTATTCCTGGTAAATTATATGGGAGGGTATTGATTGAGAGGGTGAAGGCATGTACAGAGCATCAGATTGGGGAAGAGCAGTATGGTTTCAGAAGTGGAAGAGGATGTGTGGATCAGGTGTTTGCTTTGAAGAATGTATGTGAGAAATACTTAGAAAAGCAAATGGATTTGTATGTAGCATTTATGGATCTGGAGAAGGCATACGATAGAGTTGATAGAGATGCTCTGTGGATGGTATTAAGAATATATGGTGTGGGAGGCAAGTTGTTAGAAGGAGTGAAAAGTTTTTATCGAGGATGTAAGGCATGTGTACGTGTAGGAAGAGAGGAAAGTGATTGGTTCTCAGTGAATGTAGGTTTGCGGCAGGGGTGTGTGATGTCTCCATGGTTGTTTAATTTGTTTATTGATGGAATTGTTAGGAAGGTGAATGCAAGAGTTTTGGAAAGAGGGGCAATTATGAAGTATGTTGTGGATGAGAGAGCTTGGGAAGTGAGTCAGTTGTTGTTCGCTGATGATACAGCGCTGGTGGGCTGATTCATGTGAGAAACTGCAGAAGCTGGTGACTGAGTTTGGTAAAGTGTGTGACAGAAGAAAGTTAAGAGTAAATGTTAAAAAGAGCAAGTAGGGTTGAGGGTCAAGTCAATTGGGAGGTAGGTTTGAATGGAGAAAAACTAAAGGAAGTAAAGTTTTTTAGATATCTGGGAGTGGATCTGGCAGCGGATGGAACCATGGAAGCGGAAGTGGATCATAGGGTGGGGGAGGTGGCGAAAATCCTGAGAGCCTTGAAGAATGTGTGGAAGTAGAGAACATTATCTCGGAAAGCAAAAATGGGTATCTTTGAAGTAATAGTGGTTCCAACAATGTTGTATGGTTGCGAGGCGTGGGCTATGGATAGAGTTGTGCGCAGGAGGGTGGAGGTGCTGGAAATGAGATGTTTGAGGATAATGTGTGGTGTGAGGTGGTTTGATCGAGTAAGTAAGGTAAGGGTAAGACAGCGACAAAGCAAAAAAAATAAAATATATATATTTTTTTTTTTTTTTTATACTTTTTCGCTGTCTCCCGCGTTTGCGAGGTAGCGCAAGGAAACAGACGAAAGAAATGGCCCTAACCCCACCCCATACACATGTATATACACACGTCCACACACGCAAATATACATACCTACACAGCTTTCCAAGGTTTACCAAAGACGCTTCACATGCCTTGATTTAATCCACTGACAGCACGTCAACCCCGGTATACCACATCGCTCCAATTCAATCTATTCCTTGCCCTCCTTTCACCCTCCTGCATGTTCAGGCCCCGATCACAAAAAATCTTTTTCACTACATCTTTCCACCTCCAATTTGGTCTCCCTCTTCTTCTTGCTCCCTCCACCTCCGAAACATATATCCTCTTGGTCAATCTTTCCTCACTCATCCTCTCCATGTGCCCGAACCACTTCAAAACACCCTCTTCTGCTCTCTCAACCACGCTCTTTTTATTTCCACACATCTCTCTTACGCTTACGTTACTCACTCGATCAAACCACCTCAGACCACACATTGTCCTCAAACATCTCATTTCCAGCACATCCATCCTCCTGCGCACAACTCTATCCATAGCCCACGCCTCGCAACCATACAACATTGTTGGAACCACTATTCCTTCAAACATACCCACCTTTGCTCTCCGAGACAATGTTCTCGACTTCCACACATTCTTCAAGGCCCCCAGAATTCTCGCCCCCTCCCCCACCCTATGATCCACTTCCGCTTCCATGGTTCCATCCGCTGCCAGATCCACTCCCAGATATCTAAAACACTTCACTTCCTCCAGTTTTTCTCCATTCAAACTCACCTCCCAATTGACTTGACCCTCAACCCTACTGTGCCTAATAACCTTGCTCTTATTCACATTTACTCTTAACTTTCTTCTTCCACACACTTTACCAAACTCAGTCACCAGCTTCTGCAGTTTCTCACATGAATCAGCCACAAGCGCTGTATCATCAGCGAACAACAACTGACTCACTTCCCAAGCTCTCTCATCCCCAACAGACTTCATACTTGCCCCTCTTTCCAAAACTCTTGCATTTACCTCCCTAACAACCCCATCCATAAACAAATTAATCAACCATGGAGACATCACACCCCCCTGCCGCAAACCTACATTCACTGAGAACCAATCACTTTCCTCTCTTCCTACACGTACACATGCCTTACATCCTCGATAAAAACTTTTCACTGCTTCTAACAACTTTCATCCCACACCATATGTTCTTAATACCTTCCACAGAGCATCTCTATCAACTCTACCATATGCCTTCTCCAGATCCATAAATGCTACATACAAATCCATTTGCTTTTCTAAGTATTTCTCACATACATTCTTCAAAGCAAACACCTGATCCACACATCCTCTACCACTTCTGAAACCACACTGCTCTTCCCCAATCTGATGCTCTGTACATGCCTTCACCCTCTCAATGAATACCCTCCCATATAATTTACCAGGAATACTCAACAAACTTATACCTCTGTAATTTGAGCACTCACTCTTATCCCCTTTGCCTTTGTACAATGGCACTATGCACGCATTCCGCCAATCCTTTGCGAGGTAGCGCAAGGAAAAGACGAAAAAAATGGCCCAACCCCCCCCATACACATGTATATACATACGTCCACACACAAAAATATACATACCTACGCAGCTTTCCATGGTTTACCCCAGACGCTTCACATGCCCTGCTTCAATCCACTGACAGTACGTCAACCCCGGTATACCACATCGCTCCAATTCACTCTATTCCTTGCCCTCCTTTCACCCTCCTGCATGTTCAGGCCCCGATCACACAAAATCTTTTTCACTACATCTTTCCACCTCCAATTTGGTCTCCCTCTTCTCCTTGTTCCCTCCACCTCCGACACATATATCCTCTTGGTCAATCTTTCCTCACTCATCCTCTCCATGTGCCCAAACCACTTCAAAACACCCTCTTCTGCTCTCTCAACCACGCTCTTTTTATTTCCACACATCTCTCTTACCCTTACGTTACTCACTCGATCAAACCACCTCACACCACACATTGTCCTCAAACATCTCATTTCCAGCACATCCATCCTCCTGCGCACAACTCTATCCATAGCCCACGCCTCGCAACCATACAACATTCTTGGAACCACTATTCCTTCAAACATACCCATTTTTGCTTTCCGAGATAATGTTCTCGACTTCCACACATTCTTCAAGGCCCCCAGGATTTTCGCCCCCTCCCCCACCCTATGATCCACTTCCGCTTCCATGGTTCCATCCGCTGCCAGATCTACTCCCAGATATCTAAAACACTTCACTTCCTCCAGGTTTACTCCATTCAAACTCACCTCCCAATTGACTTGACCCTCAACCCTACTGTACCTAATAACCTTGCTCTTATTCACATTTACTCTTAACTTTCTTCTTCCACACACTTTTCCAAACTCGGTCACCAGCTTCTGCAGTTTCTCACATGAATCAGCCACCAGCGCTGTATCATCAGCGAACAACAACTGACTCACTTCCCAAGCTCTCTCATCCCAAGAGACTTCATACTTGCCCCTCTTTCCAAAACTCTTGCATTTACCTCCCTAACAACCCCATCCATAAACAAATTAAACAATCATGGAGACATCACACACCCCTGCCGCAAACCTACATTCACTGAGAACCAATCACTTTCCTCTCTTCCTACACGTACACATGCCTTACATCCTCGATAAAAACTTTTCACTGCTTCTAACAACTTTCCTCCCACACCATATATTCTTAATACCTTCCACAGAGCATCTCTATCAACTCTATCATATGCCTTCTCCAGATCCATAAATGTTACATACAAATCCATTTGCTTTTCTAAGTATTTCTCACATACATTCTTCAAAGCAAACACCTGATCCACACATCCTCTACCACTTCTGAAACCACACTGCTCTTCCCCAATCTGATGCTCTGTACATGCCTTCACCCTCTCAATCAATACCCTCCCATATAATTTACCAGGAATACTCAACAAACTTATACCTCTGTAATTTGAGCACTCACTCTTATCCCCTTTGCCTTTGTACAATGGCACTATGCACGCATTCCGCCAATCCTCAGGCACCTCACCATGAGTCATACATACATTAAATAACCTTACCAACCAGTCAACAATACAGACACCCCCTTTTTTAATAAATTCCACTGCAATACCATCCAAACCCGCTGCCTTGCCGGCTTTCATCTTCCGCAAAGTTTTCACTACCTCTTCTCTGTTTACCAAATCATTTTCCCTAACCCTCTCACTTTGCGCACCACCTCGACCAAAACGCCCTATATCTGCCACTCTATCATCAAATACATTCAACAAACCTTCAAAATACTCACTCCATCTCCTTCTCACATCACCACTACTTGTTATCACCTCCCCACTTGCGCCCTTCACCGAAGTTCCCATTTGCTCCCTTGTCTTACGCACTTTATTTACCTCCTTCCAAAACATCTTTTTATTCTACCTAAAATTTACTTATACTCTCTCACCCCAACTCTCATTTGCCCTTTTTTTCACCTCTTGCACCTTTCTCCTGACCTCCTGTCTCTTTCTTTTATACATCTCCCACTCAATTGCATTTTTTCCCTGCAAAAATCGTCCAAATGCCTCTCTCTTCTCTTTCACTAATACTCTTACTTCTTTATCCCACCACTCACTACCCTTTCTAATCACCCCACCTCCCACTCTTCACATGCCACAAGCATCTTTTGCGCAATCCATCACTGATTCCCTATTCACAGTTTGTTAATTTATGTAAATAAACATGTAATTTTGGGGGTGGCGTGAGGCATGTCGCCAAACCACATGAATGCTGCACCAGCCAGTGAAGTGGCACGTGCATCCTCTTCAGCGACACGTGCATCCTCTACAATGGTGCGTACATCCTCTACAGCTGCATCTACATTCCTACCAAGACACACATATCATCTACAGAAAGTGAACTACGCGGGAAACGGCGATCAAATTTAAAGAGGGAAGTCAGCACCACAAGTAAAGCATCCTCCTCGAAGGCTCAGAGTGGGGTGCCTAAATGTGTGTGGATGTAACCAAGATGTGAAGACCCTTACTGGAAAAACAATCACTCTTGAAGTAGAACCTTCAGACACAATTTAAAATGTGAAGGAAAATAGTGAAATTATAGAAAAATGTAGCTTAGACATTGAAGCTTATTGATACAGTGGTTAAATTGATGAGAACTGCTATTGACGTTTGTGTAAATAAATTATACATTTCCTTTTTTCCATAGCCAGAGGTTGAACCATTATGTGACATTCTTTTTTTTCATTCATTTCAAGCTAGAAGTTTCAGTTTTCTAAATTGTTTCTTACATTTTCTCATATGTATATATATGTATGTGTGTGTGTGTGTGTATATATGCGTATGTATGTGTATGTGTGTGCATGTGTATATGTATATATATATATGTATATATCCCTGGGGATAGGGGTGAAAGAATACTTCCCACCTATTCCTCGCGTGTCGTAGAAAGCGACTAGAGGGGACGGGAGCGGGGGGCCAGAAATCCTCCCCTCCTTGTATTAACTTTCTAAAATGGGAAACAGAAGAAGGAGTCACGCGGGGAGTGCTCATCCTCCTCGAAGGCTCAGAGTGGGGTGCCTAAATGTGTGTGGATGTAACCAAGATGTGAAAAAAGGAGAGATAGGTAGTATGTTTGAGGAAAGGAACCTGGATGTTTTGGCTCTGAGTGAAACGAAGCTCAAGGGTAAAGGGGAAGAGTAGTTTGGGAATGTCTGAGGAGTAAAGTCAGGGGTTAGTGAGAGGACAAGAGCAAGGGAAGGAGTAGCAATACTCCTGAAACAGGAGTTGTGGGAGTATGTGATAGAGTGTAAGAAAGTAAATTCTCGATTAATATGGGTAAAACTGAAAGTTGATGGAGAGAGGTGGGTGATTATTGGTGCATATGCACCTGGGCATGAGAAGAAAGATCAAGAGAGGCAAGTGTTTTGGGAGCAGCTGAATGAGTGTGTTAGTGGTTTTGATGCACGAGACCGGATCATAGTGATGGGTGATTTGAATGCAAAGGTGAGTAATGTGGCAGTTGAGGGAATAATTGGTATACAAGGGGTGTTCAGTGTTGTAAATGGAAATGGTGAAGAGCTTGTAAATTTATGTGCTGAAAAAGGACTGATGATTGGGAATACCTGGTTTAAAAAGCGAGATATACATAAGTATACTTATGTAAGTAGGAGAGATGGCCAGAGAGCGTTATTGGATTACGTGTTAATTGACAGGCGTGCGAAAGAGAGACTTTTGGATGTTAATGTGCTGAGAGGTGCAACTGGAGGGATGTCTGATCATTATCTTGTGGAGGGTAAGGTGAAGATTTGTATGGGTTTTCAGAAAAGAAGAGTGAATGTTGGGGTGAAGAGGGTGGTGAGAGTAAGTGAGCTTGAGAAGGAGACCTGTGTGAGGAAGTACCAGGAGAGACTGAGTACAGAATGGAAAAAGGTGAGAACAATGGAAGTAAGGGGAGTGGGGGAGGAATGGGATGTATTTAGGGAATCAGTGATATATATATATATATATATATATATATATATATATATATATATATATATATATATATATATATATATATATATATATATATATATATATATATATATATATATATATATATATATATATATATATATATATATATATATACAGACATATACATATATACACATGTACATAATTCATACTTTCTGCCTTTATTCATTCCCATCGCCACCTCGCCCCACATGGAATCACAACCCCCTCCCCCTTCATGCGCGCGAGGTAGCGCTAGGAAAAGACAACAAAGGCCCCATTCGTTCATATTCAGTCTCTAGCTGTCATGTAATAATGCACCGAAACCACAGCTCCCTTTCCACATCCAGTCCACACAGAACATTCCATGGTTTACTCCAGACGCTTCACATGCCCTGGTTCAATCCATTCACAGCACATCGACCCTGGTATACCACATCGTTCCAATTCACTCTATTCTTTGCACGCATTTCACCCTCCTGCATGTCCAGGCCCTGATCAATCAAAATCTTTTTCAATCCATCTTTCCACCTCCAATTTGTTCTCCCACTTCTCGTTCCCTCCACCTCTGACACATATATCCTCTTGGTCAATCTTTCCTCACTCATTCTCTCCAAGTGACCAAACCATTTCAAAACACCCTCTTCTGCTCTCTCAACCACACTCTTTTTATCTCCACACATTTCTCTTACCCTTACATTACTTACTCGATCAAACCACCTCGCACCACATATTGTCCTCAAACATCTCATTTCCAGCACATACACCCTCCTGTGCACAACTCTATCCATAGCCCAAGCATCGCAACCCTACAACATTGTTGGAACCACTATTCCTTAGAAAATAACCCTTTTTTCTTTCCGAGATAATGTTCTCGACTTCCACACATTCTTTAAGGCTCCCAGAATTTTCGCCCCATTCCCCACCCTATGATTCACTTCCGCTTCCATGGTTCCATTCGCTGCCAGATCCACTCCCAAATATCTAATACCCTTTGCTTCCTCCAGTTTTTCTCCATTCAAACTTACCTCCCAATTGACTTGACCCTCAACCCTACTGTACCTAATAACCTTGCTCTTATTCACATTTACTCTTAACTTTCTTCTTTCACACACTTTAGCAAACTTAGTCACCAGTTTCTGCATTTTCTTACATGAATCAGCCACCAGCGTTGTATCATCAACGAACAACAACTGACTCACTTCCCAAGCTCTCTCATCCACAACAGAATGCATAGTTGCCCCTCCTTCGAAAAGTTTTGCATTCACCTCCCTAACAACCCCATCCATAAACAAATTAAACAGCCATGGAGACATCACACACCCCTGCAGGAAACGTACATTCACAGAGAACCAATCACTTTCCTCTCTTCCTACAAGTACACATGCCTTACATCGTCGGTAAAAACTTTTCACTTCTTCTAACAGCTTGCCTCCCACACCATATATTCTTGATACCTTCCACAGAGCATCTCTATCAACTCTATCGTACGCATTCTCCAGATCCATAAATGCCACATACAAATCCATTTGCTTTTCTAACTATTTCTCACATACATTCTTCATAGCAAACACCTGATCCACACATCCTCTACCACTCCTGAAACCACACTGCTCTTCCCCAATCTGATGCTCTGTACATGACTTCACCCTCTCAATCAATACCCTCCCATATAATTTACCAGGAATACTCAAGAAACTTATACTTCTGTAATTTGAGCACTCACTGTTATCCCCTTCGCCTTTGTACAATGGCACTAAGCACGGATTCCGTCAATCTTCAGGCACCTCACCATGAATGAAACATACATTAAATAACCTTACCAACCAGTCAACACTACAGTCACCCCTATTTTAATAAATTCCACTGCACTACCATCCAAACCTGCTGCCTTGCCGGCTTTCATCATCCGGAAAGCTTTTCTTATCTCTTTTCTGCTTACCAAATTATTTTCCCTAACCCTCTCACTTTGCACACCACATCGTCCAAAACACCCTACATCTGCCACTCTATCATCAAACACATTCAACAAACCTTCAAAATACTCACTCCATCTCCTTCTCACATCATCACTACTTGTTATCACCACCCCATTTGCCCCCTTCAATGAGTTTCCCATTTGCTCCCTTGTCTTACGCACTTTATTTACCTCCTTCCAAAACGTCTTTTTATTCTCCCTAAAATTTAATGATACTCTCTCACCCCAACTCTCATTTGCCCTCTTTTTCACTTCCTGCACCTTTCTCTTGACCTCCTGCGTCTTTCTTATATACATATCCCACTCATTTGCATTGTTTCCCTGCAAAAATCCTACAAATGCCTCTCTCTTCTCTTTCACTAATAATCTTACCTCTTCATGCCATCAGTCACTACCCTTTCTAATCAACCCACCTTTCACTCTTCTCATGCCACATGCCATCTTTTGCACAAGCCATCACTGCTTCCCTAGATACATCCCATTCTTCCCCATTCCCCTTACCTCTTTCGTTCTCACCTTTTTCCATTCTGTACTCAGTCTCTCCTGGAACTTCCTCAAACAAGTCTCCTTCCCAAGCTCACTTACTCTCAGTACTCTCTTCACCCCAACATTCTCTCTTCTTTTATGAAAACCCCTATAAATCTTCAACTTCGCCTCCACAAGATAATGATCAGACATCCCTCCCGTTGCAACTCTCAGCACATTAACATCCAAAAGTTTCCATTTCGCGCGCCTATCAATTACCACATAATACAATAACGCTCTCTGGCCATCTCTCCTGCTTACATGCGTATACATGTGTATATCTCGCTTTTTAAACCAGGTATTCCCAATCACCAATCCTTTTTCAGCACACAAATCTACAAGCTCTTCACCATTTACATTTGCAACACTGAACACCACATGTATACCAATTATTCCCTCAACTGCCATATTACTCACCTTTGCATTCAAATCACCCATCAGTATAACCCGGTCTTGTGCATCAAAACCACTAACACACTCATTTAGCTGCTCCCAAAACACTTGCCTCTCATGATCTTTATTCTCATGCCCAGGTGCATATGCAACAATAATCACCCATCTCTCTCCATCAACTTTTAGTTGTACCCATATCAATCTAGAATTTACTTTCTTACACTCTATCACATTCTCCCACCACTCCTCTTTCAGGAGTATTGCTACTCCTTCCCTTTCTCTAGTCCTCTCATTAACCCCTGACTTTACTCCCAAGACATTCCCAAACCACTCTTCTCCTTTACGCTTGAGCTTCGTTTCACTCAGAGCCAAAACATCCAAGTTCCTTTCCTCAAACATACTACCTATCTCTCCTTTTTTCTTATCTTGGATACATCTACACACATTTAGACACCCCAGTCAGAGCCTTCGAGGAGGATGAGCACTCCACACGTGACGCCTTCTGTTTCCTCTTTTAGAAAGTCAAAATGCAAGGAATGGAGGGTTTCTCGCCCCCCGCACCCGTTCCCATTAGTCGCTTTCTACGACACGTGAGGAACGCGTGGGATATATATATATATATATATATATATATATATATATATATATATATATATATATATATATATATATATATATATATATATATATATATATATATATATATATGGTTTAAAAATCGAGATATACATAAGTATAAGTATGTAAGTAGGAGAGATGGCCAGAGAGCGTTATTGGATTACGTGTTAATTGACAAGCGCGCGAAAGAGAGACTTTTGGATGTTAATGTGCTGAGAGGTGCAACTGGAGGGATGGCTGATCATTATCTTGTGGAGGCTAAGGTGAAGATTTGTATGGGTTTTCAGAAAAGAAGAGTGAATGTTGGGGTGAAAAGTGTGGTGAGAGTAAGTGAGCTTGGGAAGAAGACTTGTTTGAGGAAGTACCAGGAGAGACTGAGTACAGAATGGAAAAAGGTGAGAACAATGGAAGTAAGGGGAGTGGGGGAGGAATGAGATGTATTTAGGGAATCAGTGATGGATTGTGCAAAAGATGCTTGTGACATGAGAAGCGTGGGAGGTGGGTTGATTAGAAAGAGTAGTGAGTGGTGGGACGAAGATGTAAGATTATTAGTGAAAGAGAAGAGTGAGGCATTTGGATGATTTTTGCAGGAAAAAAATGCAATTAAGTGGGACATGTATAAAAGAAAGAGACAGGAGGTCAAGAGAAAGGTGAAGAGGCGAAAAAGAGGGCAAATGAGAGTTGGGGTGAGAGAGTATCATTAAATTTTAGGGAGAATAAAAAGATGTTCTGGAAGGAGGTAAATAAAGTGCGTAAGACAAGGGAGCAAATGGGAACTTCAGTGAAGGGCGCAAATGGGGAGGTGATAACAAGTAGTGGTGATGTGAGAAGCATATGGAATGAGTATTTTGAAGGTTTGTTGAATGTGTTTGATGATAGAGTGGCATATATAGGGTGTTTTGGTCGAGGTGGTTTTCAAAGTGGGAGGGTTAGGGAAAATGACTTGGTAAACAGAGAAGAGGTAGTAAAAGCTTTGCTTAAGATGAAAGCCAGCCATGCAGCAGGTTTGGATGGTATTGCAGCGGAATCTATTAAAAAAAGGGGGTGACTGTATTCTTGACTGGTTGGTAAGGGTATTTAATGTATGTATGACTCATGGTGAGGTGCCTGAGGATTGGCGGAATGCGTGCATAGTGCCATTGTACAAACGCAAATGGGATAAGAGTGAGTTCTCAAATTACAGAGGTATAAGTTTGTTGAGTATTCCTGGTAAATTATATGGGAGGGTATTGATTGAGAGGGTGAAGGCATGTACAGAGCATCAGATTGGGGAAGAGCAGTGTGGTTTCAGAAGTAGTAGAGGATGTGTGTATCAGGTGTTTGCTTTGAAGAATGTATGTGAGAAATACTTAGAAAAGCAAATGGATTTGTATGTAGCATTTATGGATCTGGAGAAGGCATACGATAGAGTTCATAGAGATGCTCTGTGGAAGGTATTAAGAATATATGTTGTGGGAGGCAAGTTGTTAGAAGCAGTGAAAAGTTTTTATCGAGGATGTAAGGCATGTGTACGTGTAGGAAGAGAGGAAAGTGATTGGTTCTCAGTGATTGTAGGTTTGCGGCAGGGGTGTGTGATGTCTCCATGGTTGTTTAATTTTGTTTATGGATGGGGTTGTTAGGGAGGTGAATGCAAGAGTTTTGGAAAGAGGGGCAAGTATGAAGTCTGTTGTGGATGAGAGAGCTTTGGAAGTGAGTCAGTTGTTGTTCGCAGATGATACAGGGCTGGTGGCTGATTCATGTGAGAAACTACCGAAGTTGGTGACTGAATTTGTTAGAGAGTGTGAAAGAAGAAAGTTAAGAGCAACTGTGAATAAGAGCAAGGTTATTAAGTACAGTAGAGTTGAGGATCAAGTCAACTGGGAGGTAAGTTTGAATGGAGAAAAACTGGAGGAAGTAAAGTGTTTTAGATATCTGGGAGTGGATCTGGCATCGGATGGAACCATGGAAGCGGAAGTGAATCATAGGGTGAGGGAAGGGGCGAAAATCCTGGGAGCCTTGAAGAATGTGTGGAAGTCGAGAACATTATCTCGGAAAGCAAAAATGGGTATGTTTGAAGGAATAGTGGTTCCAACAATGTTGTATTGTTGCGAGGCGTGGGCTATGGATAGAGTTGTGCGCAGGAGGGTGGATGTGCTGGAAATGAGATGTTTGATGACAATGTGTGGTAAAGATTGACCAAGAGGATATATGTGTCAGAGGTGGATTGAACGAGAAGTGGGAGACCAAATTGGAGGTGAAAAGATGGAGAGAAAAAGATACTGAGTGATCGGGGCCTGAACATGCAGGAGGGTGAAAGGCGGGCAAGGAATAGAGTGAATTGCATCGATGTAGTATACCGGGGTTGATGTGCCGTCAGTGGATTGAATCAGGGCATGTGAAGCGTCTGGGGTAAACCATGGAAAGTTGTGTGGGGCCTGGATGTGGAAAGGGAGCTGTGGTTCTGGGCATTATTGCATGACAGCTAGGGACTGAGTGTGAACGAAATGGGCCTTTGTTGTCTTTTCCTAACGCTACCTCGCTCATATGGGGGGGGGGGATGTTATTCCATATGTGGGGAGGTGGCGATGGGAATGAATAAAGGAAGACAGTGTGAATTGTGTGCATGGGTATATATGTATGTGTCTGTGTGTGTATATATATGTGTACATTGAGATGTATAGGTATGTATATTTGCGTGTGTGGACGTGCATGTATATACATGTGTATGCGGGTGGGTTGGGCCATTTCTTTCGTCTGTTTCCTTGCGCTAACTCGCAAACGCGGGAGACAGCGACAAAGCAAAATAAAATAAATATATATATATATATATATATATATATATATATATATATATTTTTCTTTTTTTTTTTTTTGCTTTGTCGCTGTCTCCCGCGTTTGCGAGGTAGCGCAAGGAAACAGACGAAAGAAATGGCCCAACCCACCCCCATACACATGTATATACATACGTCCACACACGCAAATATACATACCTACACAGCTTTCCATGGTTTACCCCAGACGCTTCATATGCCCTGATTCAATCCACTGATAGCACGTCAACCCCGGTATACCATATCGATCCAATTCACTCTATTCCTTGCCATCCTTTCACCCTCCTGCATGTTCAGGATCCCGAATACACAAAATCTTTTTCACTCCATCTTTCCACCTCCAATTTGGTCTCCCACTTCTCCTCGTTCCCTCCACCTCCGACACATATATCCTCCTGGTCAATCTTTCCTCACTCATTCTCTTCATGTGCCCAAGCCATTTCAAAACACCCTCTTCTGCTCTTTCAACCACGCTCTTTTTATTTCCACACATCTCTCTTACCCTTACGTTACTTACTCGATCAAACCACCTCACACCACACATTGTCCTCAAACATCTCATTTCCAGCACATCCATCCTCCTGCGCACAGCTCTATCCCTAGCCCACGCCTCGCAACCATACAACATTGTTGGAACCACTATTCCTTCAAACATACCCATTTTTGCTTTCCGAGATAATGTTCTCGACTTCCACACATTCTTCAAGGCTCCCAGAATTTTCGCCCCCTCCCCCACCCTATGATCCTCTTCCGCTTCCATGGTTCCATCCGCTGCCTAATCCACTCCCAGATATCTAAAACACTTTACTTCCTCCAGTTTTTCTCCATTCAAACTTACCTCCCAATTGACTTGACCCTCAACCCTACTGTACCTAATAATCTTGCTCTTATTCACATTAAGTCTTAACTTTCTTCTTTCACACACTTAAAAGCAAACTCAGTCACCAGCTTCTCCAGTTTCTCACATGAATCAGCCACCAGCGCTGTATCATCAGCGAACAACAACTGACTCACTTCCCAAGCTCTCTCATCCCAACAGACTTCATACTTGCCCGTCTTTCCATAACTCTTGCATATATATATATATATATATATATATATATATATATATATATATATATATATATATATATTTCTTTTTTTCTTACTATTCGCCATTTCCCACGTTAGCGAGGTGGCGTTAAGAACAGAGGACTGGGCCTTAGAGGGAATATCCTCACCTGGCCCCCTTCTCTGTTCCTTCTTTTTGGAAAAAAAAAAAAAAAAATATATATATATATATATATATATATATATATATATATATATATATATATATATATATATATATATATATTTATATTTTCGTTCTTTCATACTATTCGCCATTTCCCGCGATAGCGAGGTAGCGTTAAGAATAGAGGACTGGGCCTTTGAGGGAATATCCTCACCTGGCCCTCGTCTCTGTTCCTTCTTTTGGAGAAAAAAAGAAAAAAAAAAAATGGCGAATAGTATGAAAAATAAAATATATATATATATATATATATATATATATATATATATATATATATATATATATATATATATATATATATATATATACAGAGGTATAAGTTTGTTGAGTATTTCTGGTAAATTATATGGGAAGATATTGATTGAGAGGGTGAAGGCATGTACAGAGCATCAGATTGGGTAAGAGCAGTGTGGTTTCAGAAGTGGTAGAGGATGTGTGGATCAGGTGTTTGCTTTGAAGAATGTATGTGAGAAATACTTAGAAAAGCAAATGGATTTGTATGTAGCATTTATGGATCTGGAGAAGGCATATGATAGATTTGATAGAGATGCTCTGTGGAAGGTATTAAGAATATATGGTGTGGGAGGAACGTTGTTAGAAGCAGTGAAAAGTTTTTTCGAGGATGTAAGGCATGTGTACGTGTAGGAAGAGAGGAAAGTAATTGGTTCTCAGTGAATGTAGGTTTGCGGCAGGGGGGTGTGATGTCTCCATGGTTGTTTAATTTGTTTATGGATGGGGTTGTTAGGGAGGTGAATGCAAGAGTTTTGGAAAGAGGGGCAAGTATGAAGTCTGTTGGGGATGAGAGAGCTTGGGAAGTGAGTCAGTTGTTGTTCGCTGATGATATAGCGCTGGTGGCTGATTCATGTGAGAAACTCCAGAAGCTGGTGACTGAGTTTGGTAAAGTGTGTGAAAGAAGAAAGTTAAGAGTAAATGTGAATAAGAGCAAGGTTATTAGGTACAGTAGGGTTGAGGGTCAAGTCAATTGGGAGGTGAGTTTGAATGGAGAAAAATTGGAGGAAGTGAAGTGTTTTAGATATCTGGGAGTGGATCTGGTAGCGGATGGAACCATGGAAGCGGAAGTGGATCATAGGGTGGGGGAGGGGGCGAAAATTCTGGGAGTCTTGAAGAATGTGTGGAAGTCGAGAACATAATCTCGGAAAGCAAAAATGGGTATGTTTGAAGGAATAGTGGTTCCAACAATGTTGTATGGTTGCGAGGCGTGGGCTATCGATATAGTTGTGCGGAGGAGGATGGATGTGCTGGAAATGAGATGTTTGAGGACAATGTGTGGTGTGAGGTGGTTTGATCGAGTATGTAACGTAAGGGTAAGAGAGATGTGTGGAAATAAAAAGAGCGTGGTTGAGAGAGCAGAAGAGGGTGTTTTGAAATGGTTCGGGCACATGGAGAGAATGAGTGAGGAAAGATTGACCAAGAGAATATATGTGTCGGAGGTGGAGGGAACGAGGAGAAGAGGGAGACCAAATTGGAGGTGGAAAGATGGAGTGAAAAAGATTTTGTGTGATCGGGGCCTGAACATGCAGGAGGGTGAAAGGAGGGCAAGGAACAGAGTGAATTGGAGCGATGTGGTACACCGGGGTTGACGTGCTGTCAGTTGAGTGAATCAAGGCATGTGAAGCGACTGGGGTAAACCATGGAAAGCTGTGTAGGTATGTATATTTGCGTGTGTGGGCGTTTGTATATACATGTGTATGGGGGTGGGTTGGGCCATTTCTTTCGTCTGTTTCCTTGCGCTACCTCGCAAACGCGGGAGACAGCGACAAAGCAAAAAAAAAAAAAAATATATATATATATTCGAGGTAGCTACCTCGCAAACGCGGGAGACGGCGACAAAGCAAAAGAAAAAAGAAAATATATTTTTTTCCTATATATATATATATATATTCTTTTTCTTTCCTTTAAACTATTCGCCATTTCCCGCGTTAGCGAGGTAGCGTTGAGAACAGAGGACTGGGCCTTTTTTGGAATATCCTCACCTGGCCCCCTCTGTTCCTTCTTTTGGAAAATGAAAAAAAAAAAACGAGAGGGGAGGATTTCCAGGTTCCCGCTCCGTCCTTTTTTAGTCGCCTTCTATGACACGCAGGGAATACGTGGGAAGTATTCTTAATACCTTATCCCCAGGGATAATATAAATATATATATATATATATATATATATATATATATATATATATATATATATATATATATATATATATATATATATATATATATATATATATATATATATATATATATGATATATATATATACATATATATATATATATATATATATATATATATATATATATATATATATATAATATATATATATACATATATATATATATATATATATATATATATATATATATATATATATATATATATATATATATATATATATATATATATATTTTTTTTTTTTTTTTTTTTTTTTTATACTTTGTCGCTGTCTCCCGCGTTTGCGAGGTAGCGCAAGGAAACAGACGAAAGAAATGGCCCCCCCCCCCATACACATGTACATACACACGTCCACACACGCAAATATACATACCTACACAGCTTTCCATGGTTTACCCCAGACGCTTCACATGCCTTGATTCAATCCACTGACAGCACGTCAACCCCTGTATACCACATCGCTCCAATTCACTCTATTCCTTGCCCTCCTTTCACCCTCCTGCATGTTCAGGCCCCGATCACACAAAATCTTTTTCACTCCATCTTTCCACCTCCAATTTGGTCTCCCTCTTCTCCTCGTTCCCTCCACCTCCGACACATATATCCTCTTGGTCAATCTTTCCTCACTCATTCTCTCCATGTGCCCAAACCATTTCAAAACACCCTCTTCTGCTCTCTCAACCACGCTCTTTTTATTTCCACACATCTCTCTTACCCTTACGTTACTTACTCGATCAAACCACCTCACACCACACATTGTCCTCAAACATCTCATTTCCAGCACATCCATCCTCCTGCGCACAACTCTATCCATAGCCCACGCCTCGCAACCATACAACATTGTTGGAACCACTATTCCTTCAAACATACCCATTTTTGCTTTCCGAGATAATGTTCTCGACTTCCACACATTTTTCAAGGCTCCCAAAATTTTCGCCCCCTCCCCCACCCTATGATCCACTTCCGCTTCCATGGTTCCATCCGCTGACAGATCCACTCCCAGATATCTAAAACACTTCACTTCCTCCAGTTTTTCTCCATTCAAACTCACCTCCCAATTGACTTGACCCTCAACCCTACTGTACCTAATAACCTTGCTCTTATTCACATTTACTCTTAACTTTCTTCTTCCACACACTTTACCAAACTCAGTCACCAGCTTCTGCAGTTTCTCACATGAATCAGCCACCAGCGCTGTATCATCAGCGAACAACAACTGACTCACTTCCCAAGCTCTCTCATCCCCAACAGACTTCATACTTGCCCCTCTTTCCAGGACTCTTGCATTTACCTCACTAACAACCCCATCCATAAACAAATTAAACAACCATGGAGACATCACACACCCCTGCCGCAAACCTACATTCACTGAGAACCAATCACTTTCCTCTCTTCCTACACGTACACATGCCTTACATCCTCGATAAAAACTTTTCACTGCTTCTAACAACTTGCCTCCCACACCATATATTCTTAATACCTTCCACAGAGCATCTCTATCAACTCTATCATATGCCTTCTCCAGATCCATAAATATATATATATATATATATATATATATATATATATATATATATATATATATATATATGTATATAAATATATATATATATATATATATATATATATATATATATATATATATATATATATATATATATATATATATATATATATATATATATATATATATATATATATATATATATATATATATATGATATTTAGTGTATATGTACGCCAATGGGTTTATGCGCCTATACATCTGTGTTTGTTATCATATTTACTTTCTTGATCAAATTTTTGAACCCTTTTGAATATAGCAATAATCTTAAGCAATATTTTTCCTACCTTTCCTGTTGGGTATATGGTTTTTCATCACGAACTCACAGCTTCGGGTTTGATTATGCAGCTTGTTTGGTTTGAAAGCTTTCTATCAGTATGCTATTTACTTTTTTATCTGTTTTACCAGTTCCCTCTTACTATACGAGAGGACATTTTTTTAAGTCTCATTCCCTTATCAACTTTTTCCCTAACTCTCAAATAACTCAGTCACCCAATTTCTTTTTCTTGCTTTTACATAATTTCTTATGTTTCACATTCTCTTTTGATATATTCATATCATATTGTCTTTAGTTCCCCTCACTCAAAATCCACGACTTCTGATATCATCCCGTTGGTTTTGCATTCTGTTTGACATTTTGTTATTGAGGAATCCATGTCTCAATCCTGGTTATGAAAACAAGCTGAACTATTTAATATTCACAAGAGTCACCTCTCCAGTTTTTCATATTTACTGGTAAGATCTTGTTCAGTGCAACCAGATCTTTCCGGTAGCTCGCCAGCCTGAGCGAGATGATGTATGCTTAGTATACAAACAACAATATTGAAGCTGTTTCATTACACTCGCTGTCTTGTTAATTCGATCTTCGTCGTTTAAACTTTTTTGCTTCACGGAGCTTCGCTTTACATCTCGAAGCAGGTATATGGGTATCAGTTTACTGAGAAAAGTTGTTCATGTCTGACGACTAAATGAATCAAATTCGAGAGAACGAAGTGGCAAATAAGAATATGAAATAAGACTTGGAATCACAATATGGCTTTAACATCTTAACATACTGCAGATCACAAGAGGTCGCCTAGTGTGAAAGGAGTATTGAGTTAAAGGTTTGAAATCCAGCACAAGTGTAATATTATTTTTGTGCAAGATGACTTACTGGAGATAAGAACCCAAGGTAACACACTATCAGGAAATTAGCTCTTTTATTTCCATTCCGTAGTCAAAACACTACAAAAAATCTATTTTTTCTTTCCATGGTAAATAAGTGTTATTTTCTAATTGATTATGTCCAAATAGCATATAAAATGGGTAATATAACCTTCAAACTTTCCTTTTTTCATCCTGAAAATAATATTTTGAAATTTAGCTATTTTTCAGAACATTCCAGATAGATTCAGTGCTGACTAGGTGATATAAAACTATCAAGAATTTTTTCAGTGATATTGATAGTAATACAAATATAAGGACCTTAAGCCAACCAGCGTAAGGCACACACACACATATATATATATATATATATATATATATATATATATATATATATATATATATATATATATATATATATATATATATATATATATATATATATATATATATATATGGAAATGGTGGAGAGCTTGTAGATTTGTGTGCTGAAAAAGGACCGGTGATTGAGTATACCTGATTCAAAAAGAAAGATATACATAAGTACACGTAGAACATACAAACCTCCAACAGCCAGGATCGAACCCGGGACCCCTGTGCAAGAGGCGGTAATGCTAACCGCTAGGCTATGGGCTTGGCTAATAGGAAATATCTATTCGAATACTTTGTACTCGAATACCCTTCGTCTCACGTTGGTGAGCAACGGGGTCTACACCGGTCATATCCCAACAGGCGCACATAGCCAGCAGATAGCATTTTACCGAGCCTAACTGTTCAACGCGGAGGTATATGGCTGTTGGAGGTTTGTATGTTCTATGAAGGTGCGCGTTTCTTAGCGCTATGTTCGTATAAGTATACGTATGTAAGTAGGAGAGATGGCAAGAGAACGTTATCGGATTACGTTTTAACTGATAGTTGTGCGAAAGACATACTTTTGGATGTAAACATGCTGAGAGGTGCAACCGGAGGGATGTCTAATCATTATCTTGTGGAGGGGAAGGTGAAGATTTGTAGAGGCTTTCAGAAGAGAAGAGATGTTGTGGTGAAGAGAGTGGTGAGAGTAAGTCAGCTCTGGAAGAAGGCTTCCTTGAGGAAGTACCCGGAGAGACTGAGTGCAGAATGGAAAAAAGTGAGAGCAAAGGACGGAAAAGGAGTGGGGGAGGAATGGGATGTATTTAGTAGAGCAGTGATGGCTTGAGCAAAAGATACTTCTGGCATGAGAAGCATGGGAGGTGGATACATTAGAAAGGGTAGTGTATGGAGGGAAGGAGAAGTAAGATTATTAGTGAAATAGACGAGAGAGGTATTTGGACGATTTTTGCAGGGAAATAATGCAAATGAATGGGAGATATATAAAGAAAAAGAGGCATGAGATCAAGAGAAAGGTGCAAGGTGTGAAAAAGTGGGCAAATGAGAGTTAGAGTGAGAGAGTATCATTAAATTATAGGGAGAAGAAAAGAATGGTTTGGAAGGAAGTAAATAAAGTGCATAAGACAAGAGAACAAATTGGAAAATTGGTGAGGGGAGCTAATGGGGAGGTAATAAGAAGTAGTTGTGATGTGAGTAGGAGATGAATTGAGTATTTGGAAGGTTTGTTAAATGTGTTAGATGATAGAGTGGCATATGTAGGGTGTTTTGGTCTAGGTGGCGTGCGAAGTGAGAGGAATAGGGAGAATAATTTAGTAAACAGAGGAGAGGTATTAAAAGCTTTTCGGAAAATGAAAGCCTTCAATGCAGCGGGTTTGGATGATATTGTAGTGGAATTTATTAAAAAATGGGGTGACTGTATTATTGACTGGTTGGTCAGTATACTTAATGTATGTATGTCTCATGGTGAGGTGCTTGAGGATTGTTGAAATATAAGCATAGTGCCAATATACAAGGGCAAAAGAAATGAAGGTGAGTGCTCAAATTACAGAGGTATAAGTTTGTTGAGTATTCCTAGGAAATTATATGGGAGGTTATTGATAGAGAGGGTGAAATCATGTACAGAGCAACAGATTTGGGAAGAGCTGTGTGGTTTCTAGAAGTGGTAGAGGAGGTGTGGATCAGGTGTTTGCTTTGAAGAATGTAAGTGAGAAATACTTAGAGAAGCAATTGGATTTGTATGTATCATATATGGTTACAGAGAAGGCATATGATAGAGTTGATAGAGATGCTCTTTGGAAGGTATTAAGCATATGTGGTGTGGGAGGCAAGTTGTTAGAAGCAGTGAAAAGTTTTTATCGAGGATGTAAATGGTAGAGGAGGTGTAGATAAGGTGTTTGCTTTGAAGAATGTAAGTGAGAAATACTTAGAGAAGCAATTGGATTTGTATGTATCATTTATGGTTACAGAGAAGGCATATGACAGAGTTGATAGAGATGCTCTGTGGAAGGTATTAAGCATATGTGGTGTGGGAGGCAAGTTGTTAGAAGCAGTGAAAAGTTTTTGTCGAGGATGAAAGGCATGTGTACTAGTAAGAAGACAGGAAAGTAATTGGTTCTCAGTGAATGCCAGTTTGCGACAGGGGTGCGTGATGTCTCCATTGTTGTTTAATTTATTTATGGATGGGTATGCAAGAGTTTTGAAGAGAAGGGTAAGAACGCAGTTTATTGTATATGAGAGGGCTTGAGAAGTGAGTCAGTTGTTGTTCCCTGATGATACAGCTCTGGTGGCTGATTCGAGTGAGAAACTGCAGTGGCTGTTGGTTTGAATGGAGAAAAACTGGACTAAGTGAAGTGTTTTAGATATCTACGAGTGGATTTGGCAGCGGATGGTACTATGAAAGCGGAAGTGAGTCACAAGGTGGAGCAGGGAACAAAAGTTCTGGGAGCTTTGAAAAATGTGTGTAAGGCGAGAACATTATCTTGGAAAGGAAAAATAGGTATGCCTGAAGAAATATTGGTTCCAACAATGTTATATGGTTCCGATGCGTGTACTATAGATAGAGTTGTGCGGATGAGGTTGGATCTGTTCGAAATGAGATGTTTGAGGACAATACGTGGTGTGAGGTGATTTGATCGAGTGAGTAATGAAAGAGTTAGAGAGATGTGTGGTCATAAGAAGAGTTTGGTTGAGAGAGCTGAAGAGGGTGTTTTGAAATTGTTTAGTCACATTAAGAGAATGAGCGAAGAAAGGTTGACAAACAGGATATATGTGTCAGAGGTGGAGGGAACGAAGAAAAGTGGGAGACCAAATTGGAGGTTAAGTGATGGAGTACCAAATTGGAGGTTAAATGATGGAGTAAAGAAGATTCTGAGCGATTAGAGCCTGAACATGCAGGAGGGTAAAATGCGTGCAAGGGATAGAGTGAATTAGAACGATATGGTATACCGGGGTCGACGTGCTGTCAATGGATTGAACCAGGGTATGTGAAGCCTCTGGGGTAAATCATGGAAAGTTCTGTGGGGCCTGGATGTGGAAAGGAAGCTGTGGTTTCAATGCATTATTACATGACAGCTAGAGACTGAATATGAACGAATGTGGCCTTCGTTGTCTTTTCCTAGTGCTACCTCGCGCACATAAAGGGGTAGGGGGATGTTATTGCATGTGTGGCTGGGTGGCGATGGAAATGAATAAAGGCATCTCAATGTACACATATATATACAAACACAGACATATACATATATACACAGGTACATAATTCATACTGTCTGCCTTTATCTATTCCCATCGCCACCTCGCAACACACGGAATAACATCCCCCTCAGGTGTGCGAGGTAGCACTAGGAAAAGACAACAAAGGCCCAATTCGTTCACACTCAGTCTCTAACTGTTATGTAATAATGCCCGACACCACAGCTCCCTTTCCACATCCAGGCCCCACAGAACTTTCTATAGTTTACCCAAGACGCTTCACATGCCCTGATTCAATCCATTGACAGCACGTCGACCCCGGTATACCACATCGATCCAATTCACTCTATTCCTTGCCCGCCTTTCACCCTCCTGCATGTTCAGGCCTCGATCACTCAAAATCTTTTCACTCCATCTTTCCACCTCCAATTTGGTCTCCCACTTCTCCTCGTTCCCTCCACCTCCGACACATATATCCTCTTGGTCAACCTTTCCTCACTCATTCTCTCCATGTGACAAAACCATTTCAAAACACCCTCTTCTGCTCTCTCAACCAGGCTCTTTTTATTTCCACACATCTCTCTTATCCTTCCATTACTTACTCGATCAAACCACCTCACACCACAAACATCACATTTTCCAGCACATCCACCCTCCTGCGCACAACTCTATCCATAACCCACGCCTCGCAACAATACAACATTGTTGGAACCACTATTCCTTCAAACATACCCATTTTTGCTTTCGGAGATAATGTTCTCGACTCCCACACATTCTTCAAGGCTCCCAGGATTTTCGCTCCCTCCCCCACCCTATGATTCAATTCCGCTTCCATGGTTCCATCCGCTGCCAGATCCACTCCCATATATCTAAAACACTTTACTTCCTCCAGTTTTTCTCCATTCAAACTTACCTCCCAATTGACTTGACCCTCAACCCTACTGTACCTAATAACCTTGCGCTTGCATTCACCTTCCTAACAACCCCATCCATAAACAAATCAAACTACCATGGAGACATCACACACCCCTGCCGCAAACCTACATTCACTGAGAACCAATCACTTTCCTCTCTTCCTACACGTACACATGCCTTACATCCTCGATAAAAACTTTTCACTTCTTCTAACAACTTGCCTCCCACACCATATATTCTTAGTACCCTTCACAGAGCATCTCTATCAACTTTATCATATGTCTTCTCCAGATCCATAAATGCTACATACAAATCCATTTGCTTTTCTAAGTATTTCTCACATGCATTCTTCAAAGCAAACACCTGATCCACACATCCTCTACCACTTCTGAAACCACACTGCTCTTCCCCAATCTGATGCTCTGTACATGCCTTCACCCTCTCAATCAATACCCTCCCATATAATTTACCAGGAATGCTCTACAAACTTATACCTCTGTAATTTGATCACTCACTCTTATCCCCTTCGCCTTTGTATGGGAGACCAAATTGGAGGTTAAGTGATGGAGTACCAAATTGGAGGTTAAATGATGGAGTAAAGAAGATTCTGAGCGATTAGAGCCTGAACATGCAGGAGGGTAAAATGCGTGCAAGGGATAGAGTGAATTAGAACGATATGGTATACCGGGGTCGACGTGCTGTCAATGGATTGAACCAGGACATGTGAAGCCTCTGGGGTAAATCATGGAAAGTTCTGTGGGGCCTGGATGTGGAAAGGAAGCTGTGGTTTCAATGCATTATTACATGACAGCTAGAGACTGAATATGAACGAATGTGGCCTTCGTTGTCTTTTCCTAGTGCTACCTCGCGCACATGAAGGGGTAGGGGGATGTTATTGCATGTGGGGCTGGGTGGCGATGGAAATGAATAAAGGCATCTCAATGTACACATATATATACAAACACAGACATATACATATATACACATGTACATAATTCATACTGTCTGCCTTTATCTATTCCCATCGCCACCTCGCAACACATGGAATAACATCCCCCTCAGGTGTGCGAGGTAGCACTAGGAAAAGACAACAAAGGCCCAATTCGTTCACACTCAGTCTCTAACTGTCATTTGATAATGCCCGACACCACAGCTCCCTTTCCACATCCAGGCCCCACAGAACTTTCTTATGCGTGTATGGAGGTGTATGTATATACATGTATATTTGGGTGCTTTGGGCTATTCTTTCGTCTGTTTCCTTGCGCTGCCTCGCTGAAGCGGGGGACAGCTACAGAGGAAGGGAAGATTGACTAAGAGTATATATGTGTCAGAGGTGGAAGGAACAACGGAAAGTGGGAGACAAAATTGGAGGTGGAAAGATGGAGCGATAAAGATTGTGATTGATCGGGGCCTGAACATGCAGGAGGGTGAAAGGCGTGCAAGGGATAGAGTGAACTGGAACGATGTGGTATAAGGGGGTCGACGTGCTCTCAGTGGATTGAACTAGGGCATATGAAGGGTCTGCGGTAAACCATGGAATGTTCCGTGGGGCCTGGATGTGGAAAGGGAGCTGTATATATATATATATATATATATATATATATATATATATATATATATATATATATATATATATATATATATATATATATATATATATATATATATATATATATATATATATATATATATATATATATATATATACATATATATATATTTTTTTTTTCTTTCTTTTTTTTTGCTTTGTCGCTGTCTCCCGCGTTTGCGAGGTAGCGCAAGGAAACAGACGAAAGAAATGGCCCAACCCACCCCCATACACATGTATATACATGCGTCCACACAAGCAAATATACAATACCTACACAGCTTTCCATGTTTTACCCCAGACGCTTCACATGCCCTGATTCAATCCACTGACAGCACTTCAACCCCGATATACCACATCGATCCAATTCACTCTATTCCTTGCCCTCCTTTCACCCTCATGCATGGTCAGGCCTCGATCACAAAATCTTTTTCAGTCCATCTTTCCACCTCCAATTTGGTCTCCCACTTCTCCTCGTTCCCTCCACCTCCTACGCATATATCCTCTTGGTCAATCTTTCCTCACTCATTCTCTCCATGTGCCCAAACCATTTCAAAACACCCTCTTCTGCTCTCTCAACCACGCTCTTTTTATTTCCACACATCTCTCTTACCCTTACGTTACATACTCGATCAAACCACCTCACACCACACATTGTCCTCAAACATCTCATTTCCAGCACATCCACCCTCCTGCGCACAACTCTATCTATAGCCCACACCTAGCAACCATACAATATTGCTGGAACAAATATTCCTTCAAACATACCCATTTCTGCTATCCTTGATAATGTTCTCGACTTCCACACATTCTTCACGGCTCACAGAATTTTCGCCCCCTCCCCCACCCTATGATTCACTTCCGCTTCCATTGTTCCATCCGCTGCCAAGTCCACTCCCAGATATCTAAAACACTTTACTTCCTCCAGTTTTTCTCCATTCAAACTTACCTCCCAATTGACTTGACCCTCAACCCTACTGTACCTAATAACCTTGCTCTTATTCACATTTACTCTCAATTTTCTTCTTTCACACACTTTACCAAACTCAGTCACCAGCTTCTGCAGTTTCCCACATGAATCAGCCACCAGCGTTGTATCATGAGCGAACAACAACTGACTCTTCCCAAGCTCTCTCATCCACAACAGACTGCATACTTACCCTCTTTCCAAAATTCTTTCATTCACCTCCCTAACAACCCCATCCATAAACAAATTGAACAACCATGGAGACATCACGCACCCCTGCCGCAAACCTACATTCACTGAGAACCAATCACTTTCCTCTCTTCCTACACGTACACACGCCTTACATCCTCGATAGAAACTTTTCACTGCTTCTAAAAACTTGCCTCCCACACATTATATTCTTAATACCTTCCACAGAGAATCTCTATCAACTCTATCATATGCTTTCTCCAGTTCTATAAATGCTATCTAAAAATCCATATGCTTTTCTAAGAATTTCTCACATACATTCCTCAAATCAAACACCTGATCCACGCGTCCTCTACCACTTCTGAAACCACACTGCTCTTCCCCAATCTGATGCTCTGTACATGCCTTAACCCTTTCAATCAATTCCCTCCCATACAATTTACCAGGAATACTCAACAAACTTATACCTCTGTAATTTGAGCACTCACCTTTGTCCTGTTTGCCTTTGTACAATGGTACTATGCAAGCATTCCGCCAATCCTCAGGCACCTCACCATGAATCATACATACATTATATAACCTTAAAAACCAGTCAACAATACAGTCACCCCCTTTTTTAATGAATTCCACTCCAGTATCATCCAAACCTGCTGTGTTGCAGGCTTTCATCTTCCGTAAAGCTTTTACTACCTTTTCTCTATTTACCAAATCATTTTCCCAAACCCTTTCACTTTGCACACCACCTCGACCAAAAAACCTCTATCTGCCACTCGCGCAACAACCACACTCAACAAACCATCAAAATACTCACTCCATCTCCTCACATTACCACTAGGTGTTATCACCTCATCATTAGCCCCCTTCAATGAAGTTCCCATTTGCTCCCTTGTCTTACGCGCAATATCTACCTCCTTCCAAAACATCGTTTTATTCTCCATAAAATTTAATGATAGTCTTCACCCCAACTCTCATTTGCCCTATTTTTCACCTCTTGCACCTTTCTCTTGACCACCTGCCTCTTTCTTTTATACATCTCCCACTCATTTGCATTTTTTCTCTGCAGAAATCGCTTAAATGCCTCTCTCTTCTCTTTCACTAATAATCTCACTTCTTCATCCCACCACTCACTACCCTTTCTAATGAACCGGCCTCCCACGCTTCTCATGCCAAAAGAATCTTTTGCGCAAGCCATCACTGCTTCCCTAAATACATCTCATTCCTCCCCCACTCCCATTACCTCCTTTGCTCTCACCTTTTTCCATTTTGTACCCAGTTTTACTTGGTACTTCCTCACACAAGTCTCCTTCCCAAGCTCACTTACACTTGCCACTCTCTTCACCCCAACATTCCCTCTTCTTTTCTGAAAACCCATACAAATATTCACCTTCGTTTCCACAAGATAACGATCAGACATCCCTCAAGTTGCACCTCTCAGCACATTAACATCCAAAAGTCTCTCTTTCGCGCACCTATCAATTAACACGTAATCCAATAACGCTCTCTGGCCACCTCTCCTACTTACATAAGTATAATAAGGTATATTTCGCATTTTAAACCAGGCATTCCCAATCACCAACCCTTTTTCAGCACATAAATCTGCAAATTCATCACCATTTCCATTTACAACATTGAACACCCCATGTATACCAATTATTCCCTCAACTGCCACATTACTCACCTTTGCATTGTAATCCCCAATCACTATAACCCGGTCTTGTCATCAAACCCACTAACTCACTCATTCAGCTGCTCCGAAAACACTTGCCCCCTATGATCTTTATTCTCATGCCCAGGTGCATATCCACCAATAATCACCCATATCTCTCAATCAACTTTCAGTTTTACACATATCAATCTAGAATTTACTTTCTTACACTCTATCACATTCTCCCACAACTCCTGTTTCAGGAGTAGTGGTACTCCTTCCCTTGCTCTTGTCCTCTCACTAACCCCTGACTTTACTCCCAAGACATTCCAAACCACTCTTCCCCTTTACTCTTGAGGTTCGTTTCCCTCAGAGCCAAGACATCCAGGTTCTTTTCCTCAAACATACTACCTATCTCTCCTTTTTTCTCATCTTGGTTACATCCACACACAATTAGACACGCCAATCTGATCCTTCGAGGAGGATGAGCACTCCCCGCGTGACTCCGTCTTCTATTTCCTCTTTTAGAAACTTAAAATACAAGGAGGGGAGGGTTTCTGGCCCCCCGCTCACGTCCCCTTTAGTCGCCCTGTACGACACGTGACGAATGCATGGGAAGTATTCTTTCTCTCCTATCCCCTGGGATAATATATATATATATATATATATATATATATATATATATATATATATATATATATATATATATATATATATATATATATATATATACATATATATATATATATATATATATGTACACCGGGGTTGACGTGCTATCAGTAGATAAAATCAGTGCATGTGAAGCGTCTGGGGTAAACCATGGAAAGTTTTGTGGGGCCTGGATATGGAAAGGGAGCTGTGGTTTCGGGCATTATTGCATGACAGCTAGAGACTGAGTGTGAACGAGAGGGTCCTTTGTTGTCTTTTCCTAGTGCTACCTCGGACACATGAGGGGGGAGGGGGATGGTATTCCATGTGTGGCGAGGTGGCGATGGGAATGAATAAAGGCAGACAGTGTAAATTGTGTGCATGGGTATATGTGTATGTGTCTGTGTGTGTATATATATGTGTACATTGAGATGTATAGGTATGTATATTTGTGTGTGTGGACGTGTATGTATATACATGTGTATGGGGGTGGGTTGGGCCAATTCTTTCGTCTGTTTCCTTGCGGTACCTCGCAAACGCGGGAGACAACGACAAAGCAAAATAAATAAATAAATAAATATATATATATATATATATATATATATATATATATATATATATATATATATATATATATATATATATATATATATATATATATATATATATATATATATATATATATATATATATATATATATATATATATATATATATATATATATATATATATATATATATATATATATATATATATATATATATATATATATATATATATATATATATATATATATATATATATATATATATATATATATATATATATATATATATATATATATATATATATATATATATATATATATATATATATATATATATATATATATATATATATATATATATATATATATATATATATATATATATATATGTATATATATATATATATATATATATATATATATATATATATTAAACAAATTAAACAAATAGAAAGGCTTTATCTGGTAAAAAGGGCACAAAAACTGAAGTGAAAGGACTGTGATAAGAGATGGAATAACAGTCCTTTTAATGATTGTCTTAAAGTAGGAGCAGACTGTTGCATCATCTTATAATGAATAATGCACTATTCACATCATGATGCCAGCTGAAGTGACATAGAAACTAGTTTTTACATCCAGTTTCGGATTTCAAGGTGATATTTTAGTTTTTACATCCAGTTTCTGATATCAAGGTGATATTTGTGTTAAGATCCCCGGGGATAGGGGAGAAAGAATACTTCCCACGTATTCCCTGCGTGTCGTAGAAGGCGACTAAAAGGGAAGAGAGCGGGGGGCTGGAAATCCTCCCCTCTCGTTTTTTTTAATTTTCCAAAAGAAGGAACAGAGAAGGGGGCCAGGTGAGGATATTCCCTCTAAGGCCCAGTCCTCTGTTCTTAATGCTACCTCGCTAACGCGGGAAATGGCAAGGGGTATGAAAGAAAGAAAATATATATATATATATATATATATATATATATATATATATATATATATATATATATATATATATATATATATATATATAAATATATCTGCCACTCTATCATCAAACACATTCAAAAAACCTTCAAAATACTCACTCCATCTCCTTCTCACATCACCACTACTTGTTATCACCTCCCCATTTGCGCCCTTCACTGAAGTTGCCATTTGCTCCCTTGTCTTACGAACTTTATTTACCTCCTTCCAGAACATCTTTTTATTCTCCCTAAAATTTAATGATACTCTCTCACCCCAACTCTCATTTAACCTTTTTTTCACCACTTGCACCTTTCTCTTGACCTCCTGTCTCTTTCTTTTATACATCTCACACTCAATTTCATTTTTTCCCTGCAAAAATCGTGCAAATGCCTCTCTCTTCTCTTTCACTAATACTCTTACTTCTTCATCCCACCACTCACTACCTTTTCTAATCAACCCACCTCCCACTCTTCTCATGCCACAAGCATCTTTTGCGCAATCCATCACTGATTCCCTAAATACATCCCATTCCTCCCCCACTCCCCTTACTTCCATTGTTCTCACCTTTTTCCATTCTGTACTCAGTCTCTCCTGGTACTTCCTCACACAAGTCTCCTTCCCAAGCTCACTTACTCTCACCACCCTCTTCACCCCAACATTCACTCTTCTTTTCTGAAAACCCATACAAATCTTCACCTTACCCTCCACAAGATAATGATCAGACATCCGTCCAGTTGCACCTCTCAGCACATTAACATCCAAAAGTCTCTCTTTCGCGCGCCTGTCAATTAACACGTAATCCAATAACACTCTCTGGCCATCTCTCCTACTTACATAAGTATACTTATGTATATCTCGCTTTTTAAACCAGGTATTCCCAATCCTCAGTCCTTTTTCAGCATATAAATCTACAAGCTCTTCACCATTTCCATTTACAACACTGAACACCCCATGTATACCAATTATTCCCTCAACTGCCACATTACTCACCTTTGCATTCAAATCACCCATCACTATAACCCGGTCTCGTGCATCAAAACCACTAACACATTCATTCAGCTGCTCCCAAAACACTTGCCTCTCATGATCTTTCTTCTCATGCCCAGGTGCATATGCACCAATAATCACCCATCTCTCTCCATCAACTTTCAGTTTTACCCATATTAATCGAGAATTTACTTTCTTAAATTCTATCACATACTCCCACAACTCCTGTTTCAGGAGTATTGCTACTCCTTCCCTTGCTTTTGTCTTCTCACGAAACCCTGACTTTACTCCCAAGACATTCCCAAACCACTCTTCCCCTTTACCCTTGAGCTTCGTTTCACTCAGAGCCAAAACATCCAGGTTCCTTTCCTCAAACATACTACCTATCTCTCCTTTTCTCACATCTTGGTTACATCCACACACATTTAGGCATCCCAATCTGAGCCTTCGAGGAGGATGAGCACTCCCCGCGTGACTCCTTCTTCTGTTTCCCATTTTAGAAAGTTAAAAAAATACAAGGAGGGGAGGATTTCTGGCCCCCGCTCCCGTCCCCTCTAGTCGCTTTCTACGACACGCGAGAAATGCGTGGGAAGTATTCTTTCACCCCTATCCCCAGGGATAATATATATATATATATATATATATATATATATATATATATATATATATATATATATATATATATATATATATATATATATATATATATATTTATATACACACACATACATACGCACATATACACACACACACACACACATACATATATACATATGAAAAATGTAAGAAACAATTTAGAAAACTGAAACTTCTAGCTTGAAATGAAATGAAAAAATGGATATAGGGTGTTTTGGTCGAGGTGGTGTGCAAAGTGAGAGGGTTAGGGAAAATGATTTGGTAAACAGAGAAGAGGTAGTAAAAGCCTTGCGGAAGATGAAAGCCGGCAAGGCAGCAGGTTTGGATGGTATTGCAGTGGAATTTATTAAAAAAGGGGGTGACTGTATTGTTGACTGGTTGGTAAGGTTATTTAATGTATGTATGACTCATGGTGAGGTGCCTGAGGATTGGCGGAATGCGTGCATAGTGCCATTGTACAAAGGCAAAGGGGATAAGAGTGAGTGCTCAAATTACAGAGGTATAAGTTTGTTGAGTATTCCTGGTAAATCATATGGGAGGATATTGATTGAAAGGGTGAAGGCATGTACAGAGCTTCAGATTGGGGAAGAGCAGTGTGGTTTCAGAAGAGGTAGAGGATGTGTGGATCAGGTGTTTGCTTTGAAGAATGTTTGTGAGAAATACTTAGAAAAGCAAATGGATTTGTATGTAGCATTTATGGATCTGGAAAAGGCATATGATAGAGTTGATAGAGATGCTCTGTGGAAGGTATTAAGAATATATGGTGTGGGAGGCAAGTTGTTAGAAGCAGTGAAAAGTTTTTATCGAGGATGTAAGGCATGTGTACGTGTAGGAAGAGAGGAAAGTGATTGGTTCTCAGTGAATATAGGTTTGCGGCAGGCGTGTGTGATGTCTCCATGGTTGTTTAATTTGTTTATGGATGGAGTTGTTAGGGAGGTGAATGCAAGAAATTTGGAAAGAGGGGCAAGTATGAAGTCTGTTGGGGATGAGAGAGCTTGGGAAGTGAGTCAGTTGTTGTTCGCTGATGATACAGCGCTGGTGGCTGATTCATGTGAGAAACTGCAGAAGCTGGTGACTGAGTTTGGTAAAATGTGTGAAAGAAGAAAGTTAAGAGTAAATGTGAATAAGAGCAAGGTTATTAGGTACAGTAGGGTTCAGGGTCAAGTCAATTGGGAGTTGAGTTTGAATGGAGAAAAACTGGAGGAAGTGAAGTGTTTTAGATATCTGGGAGTGGATCTGGCTGCGGATGGAACCATGGAAGCGGAAGTGGATCATAGGGTGGGGGAGGGGGCGAAAATTTTGGGAGCCTTGAAGAATGTGTGGAAGTCGAGAACATTATCTCGGAAAGCAAAAATGGGCATGTTTGAAGGAATAGTGGTTCCAGCAATGTTGTATGGTTGCGAGGCGTGGGCTATGGATAGAGTTGTGCGCAGGAGGATGGATGTGCTGGAAATGAGATGTTTGAGGACAATGTGTGGTGTGAGGTGGTTTGATCGAGTAAGTAACGTAAGGGTAAGAGAGATGTGTGGAAATAAAAAGAGCGTGTTTGAGATAGCAGAAGAGGGTGTTTTGAAATGGTTCGGGCACATGGAGAGAATGAGTGAGGAAAGATTGACCAAGAGAATATATGTGTCGGAGGTGGAGGGAACGAGGAGAAGAGGGAGACCAAATTGGAGGTGGAAAGATGGAGTGAAAAAGATTTTGTGTGATCGGGGCCTGAACATGCAGGAGGGTGAAAGGAGGGCAAGGAATAGAGTGAATTGGAGCGATGTGGTATACCGGGGTTGACGTGCTGTCAGTGGATTGAATCAAGGCATGTGAAGCGTCTGGGGTAAACCATGGAAAGCTGTGTAGGTATGTATATTTGCGTGTGTGAACGTATGGATATACATGGGTATGTGGGTGGGTTGGGCCATTTCTTTCGTCTGTTTCCTTGAGCTACCTCGCAAACGCGGGAGACAGAAAAAAAAAAAAAAAAAAATATATATATATATATATATATATATATATATATATATATATATATATATATATATATATATATATATATATATATATATATATATATATATATATATATATATATATATATATGTATGTATATATATATACATATACATATTTTATATATATATATATATATATATATATATATATATATATATATATATATATATATATATATATATATATATATATATATATATATATATATACATATATATATATATATAATATATATATATATATATATAAATATATATATATATATATATATATATATATATATATATATATATATATATATATATATATATATATATATATATATATATATATATATATATATATATATATATATATATATATATATATATATATATATATATATATATATATATATATATTATATATATATATATATATATATATATATATATATATATATATATATATATATATATATATATATATATATATATATATATATATATATATATATATATATATATATATATATATATATATATTATCCCTGGGGATAGGGGAGAAAGAATACTTCCCACGTATTCCCTGCGTGTCGTAGAAGGCGACTAAAAGGGAAGGGAGCGGGGGGCTGGAAATCCTCCCCTCTCATTTTCTTTTAATTTTTCCAAAAGAAGGAACAGAGAAGGGGGCCAGGTGAGGATATTCCCTCAAAGGCCCAGTCCTCTGTTCTTAACGCTACCTCGCTAATGTGGGAAATGGCGAATAGTTCGAAAGAAAAGATATATATATATATATATATATATATATATATATATATATATATATATATATATATATATATATATATATATATATATATATTTATTTTGCTTTGTCGCTGCCTCCCGCCATTGCGAGGTACCGCAAGGAAACAGACGAAAGAAATGGCCCAACCCACCCCCATACACATGTATACACATACACGTCCACACAGGCAAATATACATACCTATACATCTCAATGTACACATAACACATACACCGATATATACATATATACACATGTACATAATTCATACTGTCGGCCTTTATTTATTCCTATCGCCACCTACCCACAGATGGAAAAACATCCCCCTCCCCCTCATGTGTGCGAGGTAGCGCTAGGAAAAGACAGCAAAGGCCGCATTCGTTCACACTCAGTGTCTAGCTGTCATGTAAAAATGCCCGAAACCACAGCTTCCTTTCCACGTCCAGGCCCCAGAGAACTTTCCATGGTCTACCCTAGACGCTTCACACGCCCTGATTCAATCCATTGACAGCACGTCGACCTCGGTATACAACATCGATCGAATTCACTCTTTTCCTTACCCGCCTTTCACCCTCCCACACGTTCAGGCCCCGATCACTTAAAATCTTTTTGTAGAAGAGATGGCCAGAGAGCGTTATTTGATTACGTGTTAATTGACAGGCATGCGAAAGAGAGACTTTTCGATGTTAATATGCTGAGAGGTGCAACTGGAGGGATGTCTAATCATTGTCTTGTGGATGCGAAGGTGAAGATTTGCATGGGTTATCAGAAAAGAAGAGAGAATGTTGGGGTGAAGAGGGTGGTGAGAGTAAGTGAGCTTAGGAAAGAGATTTGTGTGAGGAAGTACCAGGAGAGACTGAGAACAGCATGGAAAAAGGTGAGAACAAAGGAGGTAAACGAAGTGGGGGAGGAATGGGATGTATTTAGGGAAGCAGTAATGGCTTGCGCAAAAGATGCGTGTGGCACGAGAAGCGTGGGAGGTGGGTTGATTAGCAAGGGTAGTGAGTGGTGCGATGAAGTAAGATTATTAGTAAAAGAGAAGATAGAGGCATTTGGACGATTTTTGCAGGGAAAAAATGCAAATGAGTGGGAGATGTATAAAAGAAAGAGGGAAGAGGTCAAGAGAAAGGTGCAAGAGGTGAAAAAGAGGGCAAATGAGAGTTGGGGTGAGAGAGTATCATTGAATTTCAGGGAGAATAAAAAGATGTTCTGGAAGGAGGTAAATAAAGTGCGTAAGACAAGGGAGCAAATGTGAACTTCAGTGAAGGGGGCTAATAGGGATGTGATAACAAGTAGTGGTGATGTAAGAAGGAGATGGAGTGAGTATTTTGAAGGTTTGTTGAAGGTGTTTGATAATAGAGTGGCAGGTATAGGGTGATTTGGACGAGGTGGTGTGCAAAGTGAGAGGTTTAGGGAGGATGATTTGGTAAACACAAAAGAGGTAGTAAAAGCTTTGCGGAAGATGAAAGCCGGCAAGGCAGCAACTTTGGATGGTATTGCAGTGGAATTTATTAAAAAACGGAGTGACTGTATTGTTGACTGGTTGGTAAGGTTATTCAATGTATGTATGATTCATGGTGAGGTGCCTGAGCATTGGCGGAATGCTTGCATAGTGCTATTGTACAAAGGCAAAGGTAATAAGAGTGAGTGTGCAAATTATAGAGGTATACGTTTGTTGAGTATTCCTGGTAAATTATATGGGAGGGTATTGATTGAGAGGGTGAAGGCATGTACACAGAGAATCAGATTGGGGAAGAGCAGTGTGGTTTCAGAAATGGTACAGGATATGTGGATCATGTGTTTCTTTGAAGAATGTATGTGAGAAATACTTAGAAAAACAAATGGATTTGTATGTAGCATTTATGGATCTGGAGAAGGCATATGATAGACTTGAAAGAGATGCTCTGTGGAAGGAGCTAAAAATATATGGGGTGGGAGGCAAGTTGTTAGAAGCAGTGAAAAGTTTTTATCGAGGATTTAAGGCAGGTGTACGTGTAGGAAGAAGGGAAAGTGATTGGTTCTCACTGAATGTAGGTTTGCGGAAGGGGTGTGTGATGTCTCCCTGGTTGTTTAATTTATTTATGGATGGGGTTGTTAGGGAGGTGAATGGAAGACTCTTGGTAAGAGGGGCAAGTATGCAGTCTGTTGTTGATGAGAAAGCTTGGAAAGTGAGTCAGTTGTTGTTCGCTGATGATACAGCGCTAGTGGCTGATTCATGTGAGAAACTGCAGAAGCTTGTGACTGAGTTTGGTAAAGCGTGTAAAAGAAGAAAGTTAAGAGTAAATGTGAATAAGAGCAATGTTATTAGGTACAGTACGGTTGAGGGTCAAGTCAATTGGGGTGTAAGTTTGAATGGAGAAAAACTGGAGGAAGTGAAGTGTTTTAGATATCTGGGAGTGAATCTGGCAGCGGATGGAACAATGGAAGCGGAAGTGAATCATACGCTGGGGAAGGGGGTAAAAATCCTGGGACCCTTGAAGAATCTTTGGAAGTCGAGAACATTATCTTGGAAAGCAAAAATGGGTATGTTTGAAGGAATAGTGGTTCCAGCAATGTTGTATGGTTGCGAGGCGTGGAATATGGATAGAGTTGTGCGCAGGAGGGTGGATGTTCTGGAAATGAGATGTCTGAGGACAATATGTGGTGTGAGGTGGTTTGATCGATTAAGTAATGTAAGGGTAAGAGAGATGTGTGGAAATAAAAAGAGCGTGGTTGAGAGAGCAAAAGAGGGTGTTTTTAATGATTTGGTCGCATGGAAAGAATGAGTGAAGAAAGATTGACCAAGAGGATATATGTGTCGGAGATGGAGGGAACGAGAAGTGTGAGACCAATTTGGAGGTGGAAAGATATATATATATGTATATATATATACATATGTATATATATATATGTATATATATATATATATATATATATATATATATATATATATATATATATATATATATATATATATATATATATATATATATGTATATATATATATATATATATATATATATATATATATATATATATATATATATATATATATATATATATATATTTTTTTTTTCCTTTGTCGCTGTCTCCCGCGTTTCCGAGATAGCGCAAGGAAACAGACGAAAGAAATGACCCAACCCACCCTCATACACATGTATATACATACGTCCACACACGCAAATATACATACCTACACAGCTTTCCATGGTTTACCCCAGACGCTTCATATGCCCTGATTCAATCCACTGACATCACGTCAACCCCGGTATACCATATCAATCCAATTCACTCTATTCCTTGCCCTCCTTCCACCCTCCTGCATGTTCAGGCCCCGATCAAACAAAATCTTTTTCATTCCATCTTTCCACCTCCAATTTGGTCTACCACTTCTCCTCGTTCCCTCCACCTCCGACACATATATCCTCTTGGTCAATCTTTCCTCACTCATTCTCTCCATGTGCCCAAACCATTTCAAAACCCCCTCTTCCGCTCTCTCAAACACGATCTTTTTATTTCCACACATCTCTCTTACCCTTACGTTACTTACTGGATCAAACCACCTCACACCACACATTGTCCTCAAACATCTCATTTCCAGCACATCCATACTCCTGCGAACAACTCTATCCATAGCACACGCCTCGCAACCATACAACATTGTTGGAACCACTATTCCTTCAAACATACCCATTTTTGCTTTCCGAGATAATGTTCTCGACTTCCACACATCCTTCAAGGCTCCAATGATTTTCGCCCCCTCCCCCACACTATGATCCACTTCCGATTCCATGGTCCATCCGCTGCCAGATCAACTCCCAGATATCTAAAACACTTTACATCCTCCAGTTTTTGTCCATTCAAACTTACCACCCAATTGACTTGACCGTCAACACTACTGTACCTAATAACGTTGCTCAAATTCACATTTACTCTTAACTTTCTTCTTTCACACACTTTACCAAACTCAGTCAGCAGCTTCTGCAGTTTCTCACATAAATCAGCCACCAGCGTTGTATCATCAGCGAACAACAACTGACTCACTTCCAAAGCTCTCTCATCCCCAACAGACTTCATACTTGCCCGTCTTTCCAAAACTCTTGCATTCACCTCCCTAACAACCCCATCCATAAGCAAATTAAACAACCATGGAGACATCACACTACCCTGCCGCAAACCTACATGTTCAGGCCCCGATCACCCAAAATCTTTTTCACTCCATCTTTCCACCTCCAATTTGGTCTCCCTCTTCTCCTCGTTCCCTCCACCTCCGACACATATATCCTCTTGGTCAATCTTTCCTCACTCATTCTCTCCATGTGACCAAACCATTTCAAAACACCCTCTTCTGCTCTCTCAACCACGCTCTTTTTATTTCCACACATCTCTCTTACCCTTGCGTTACTTACTCGATCAAACCACCTCACACCACACATTGTCCTCAAACATCTCATTTCCAGCACATCCATCCTCCTGCGCACAACTCTATCCATAGTCCACGCCTCGCAACCATACAACATTGTTGGAACCACTATTCCTTCAAACATACCCATTTTTGCTTTCCGAGATAATGTTCTCGACTTCCACACATTCTTCAAGGCCCCCAGGATTTTCGCCCCCTCCCCCACCCTATGATCCACTTCCGCTTCCATGGTTCCATACGCTGCCAGATCCACTCCCAGATATCTAAAACACTTCACTTCCTCCAGTTTTTCTCCATTCAAACTCACCTCCCAATTGAATTGACCCTCAACACTACTGTACCTAATAACCTTGCTCTTATTCACATTTACTCTTAACTTTCTTCTTTCACACACTTTACCAAACTCAGTCACCAGCTTCTGCAGTTTTTCACATGAACCAGCCACCAGCGCTGTATCATCAGCGAACAACAATTGACTCACTTCCCAAGCACTCTCATCCCAACAGACTTCATACTTGCCCCTCTTTCTAAAACTCTTGCATTCACCTCCCTAACAACCCCTTCCATAAACAAATTAAACAACCATGGAGACATCACACACCCCTGCCGCAAACCTACATTCACTGAGAACCAATCACTTTCCTCTCTTCCTACACGTACACATGCCTTACATCCTCGATAAAAACTTTTCACTACTTCTAACAACTTGCCTCCCACACCATATATTTTTAATACCTTCCACAGAGCATCTCTATCAACCTTATCATATGCCTTCTCCAGTTCCATAATTGCTACATACAAATCCATTTGCTTTTCTAAGTATTTCTCACATACTTTCTTCAAAGCAAACACCTGATCCACACATCCTCTACCACTTCTGAAACCACACTGCTCTTCCCCAATCTGATGCTCTGTACATGCCTTCACCCTCTCAATCAATAACCTCCCATATAATTTGCCAGGAATACTCAACAAACTTATACCTCTGTAATTTGAGCACTCACTCTTATCCCCTTTGCCTCTATACAATGGTACTATGCACGCATTCCCTCAATACTCAGGCACCTCACCATGAGTCATACATACATTAAATAACCTTACCAACCAGTCAACAATACAGTCACCCCCTTTTTTAATAAATTCCACTGTAATACCATTCAAACCTGCTGCCTTCCCGGCTTTCATCTTCCGCAAAGCTTTTACTAACTCTTCTCTGTTTACCAACTCATTTTCCCCAACCCTCGCACTTTGCACACTACCTCGACCAAAACACCCTATATCTGCCACTCTATCATCAAACACATTCAACAAACCTTCAAAATACTCACTCCATCTCCTTCTCACATCACCACTACCTGTTATCACCTCCCCATTTGCGCCCTTCACTGAAGCTCCCATTTGCTCCCTTGTCTTACGCACTTTATTTACCTCCTTCCAGAACATCTTTTTATTCTCCATAAAATTTACTGATAATCTCTCACCCCAACTCCCATTTGCCCTTTTTTTCACCTCTTGCACCTTTCTCTTGACCTCCTGTCTCTTTCTTTTATACGTCTCCCACCCAATTTCATTTTTTCCCTTCAACGGGGAGCGGGGGGCCAGAAATCCTCCCCTCCTTGTATTTTTTTAACTTTCTAAAGTGGGAAACAGAAGAAGGAGTCACGCGGGGAGTGCTCATCCTCCTCGAAGGCTCAGATTTGGGTGCTTAAATGTGTGTGGATGTAACCAAGATGTGAAAAAAGGAGAGATAGGTAGTATGTTTGAGGAAAGGAACCTGGATGTTTTGGCTCTGAGTGAAACGAAGCTCAAGGGTAAAGGGGAAGAGTGGTTTGGGAATGTCTTGGGAGTAAAGTCAGGGGTTAGTGAGAGGACAAGAGCACGGGAAGGAGTAGCAGTACTCCTGAAACAGTTGTGGAAGTATGTGATAGAATGTAAGAAAGTAAATTCTCGATTAATATGGGTAAAACTGAAAGTTGATAGAGAGAGATGGTTGATTATTGGTGCATATGCACCTGGGCATGAGAAGAAAGATTATGAGAGGCAAGTGTTTTGGGAGCAGCTGAATGAGTGTGTTAGTGGTTTTGATGCACGAGACCGGGTTATAGTGTTGGGTGATTTGAATGCAAAGGTGACTAATGTGGCAGTTGAGGGAATAATTGGTATACATGGGGTGTTCAGTGTTGTAAATGGAAATGGTGAAGAGCTTGTAGATTTATGTGCTGAAAAAGGACTGATGATTGGGAATACCTGGTTTAAAAAGCGAGATATACATAAGCATACTTATGTAAGTATGAGAGATGGCCAGAGAGCGTTATTCGATTACGTGTTAATTGACAGGCGCGCGAAAGAGAGACTTTTGGATGTTAATGTGCTGAGAGGTGCAACTGTAGGGATGTCTGATCATTATCTTGTGGAAGCTAAAGTGAAGATTTATATGGGTTTTCAGAAAAGAAGAGTGAATGTTGGGTGAAGAGGGTGGTGAGAGTGAGTGAGGTTGGGAAGGAGACTTGTGTGAGGAAGTACGAAGAGAGACTGAGTACAGAATGGAAAAAGGTGAGAACAATGGAAGTAAGGGGAATGGGGGAGGAATGGGATGTATTTAGGGAATCAGTGATGGATTGCGCAAAGGATGCTTGAGGCATGAGAAGAGTGGGAGGTCTGTTGATTAGAAAGGGTAGTGAGTGGTGGGATGAAGATGTAAGAGTATTAATGAAAGAGAAGAGAGAGGCATTTGGACGATTTTTGCAGGGAAATATATATATATATATATATATATATATATATATATATATATATATATATATATATATATATATATATATATATATATATATATATATATATATATATATATATATATATATATATATATATATATATATATATATATATATATATATATATATATATATATATATATATATATATATATATATTCATATTTATTTATTATACTTTGTCGCTGTCTCCCGCGTTTGCGAGGTAGCTTTCCATGGTTTACCCCAGACGCTTCACAGGCCTTGATTCAGTCCACTGACAGCACGTCAACCCCGGTATACCACATCGCTCCAATTCACTCTATTCCTTGCCCTCCTTTCACCCTCCTGCATGTTCAGGCCCCGATCACACAAAATCTTTTTCACTCCATCTTTCCACCTCCAATTTGGTCTCCCTCTTCTCCTCGTTCCCTCCACCTCCGACACATATATCCTCTTGGTCAATCTTTCCTCACTCATTCTCTCCATGTGCCCAAACCACTTCAAAACACCCTCTTCTGCTCTCTCAACCACGCTTGTTTTATTTCCACACATCTCTCTTACCCTTACGTTACTCACTCGATCAAACCACCTCACACCACTCATTGTCCTCAAACATCTCATTTCCAGCACATCCATCCTCCTTCGCACAACTCTATCCATAGCCCACGCCTCGCAACCATAAAACATTGTTGGAACCACTATTCCTTCAAACATACCCATTTTTGCTTTCCGAGATAATGTTCTCGACTTCCACACATTCTTCAAGGCCCCCATAATTTTTACCCCCTCCCCCACCCTATGATCCACTTCCGCTTCCATGGTTCCATCCGCTGCCAGATCCACTCCCAGATATCTAAAACACTTCACTTCCTCCAGTTTTTCTCCATTCAAACTCACCTCCCAATTGAATTGACCCTCAACCCTACTGTACCTAATAACCTTGCTCTTATTCACATTTACTCTTAACTTTCTTCTTCCACACACTTTACCAAACTCAGTCACCAGCTTCTGCAGTTTCTCACATGAATCAGCCACCAACGCTGTATCATCAGCGAACAACAACTGACTCACTTCCCAAGCTCTCTCATCCCCAACAGACTTCATACTTTCCCCTCTTTCCAAAACTCTTGCATTTACATCCCTAACAACCCCATCCATAAACAAATTAAACAACCATGGAGACATCACACACCCCTGCCGCAAACCTACATTCACTGAGAACCAATCACTTTCCTCTCTTCCTACACGTACACATGCCTTACATCCTCGATAAAAACTTTTCACTGCTTCTAACAACTTTCCTCCCACACCATATATTCTTAATACCTTCCACAGAGCATCTCTATCAACTCTATCATATGCCTTCTCCAGATCCATAAATGCTACATACAAATCCATTTGCTCTTCTAAGTATTTCTCACATACATTCTTCAAAGCAAACACCTGATCCACACATCCTCTACCACTTCTGAAACCACACTTCTCTTCCCAAATCTGATGCTCTGTACATGCCTTCACCCTCTCAATCAATACCCTCCCATATAATTTACCAGGAATACTCAACAAACTTATATCTCTGTAATTTGAGCACTCACTCTTATCCCCTTTGCCTTTGTGCAATGGCACTATGCACGCATTCCGCCAATCCTCAGGCACCTCACCATGAGTCATACAAACATCAAATAACCTTACCAACCAGTCAACAATACAGTCACCCCCTTTTTTAATAAATTCCACTGCAATACCATCCAAACCTGCTGCCTTACCGGCTTTCATCTTCCGCAAAGCTTTCACTACCTCTTCTCTGTTTACCAAATCATTTTCCCTAACCCTTTCACTTTGCACACCACCTCGACCAAAACACCCTATATCTGCCACTCTATCATCAAACGCATTCAACAAACCTTCAAAATACTCACTCCATCTCCTTCTCACATCACCACTACTTGTTATCACCTCCCCATTTGCGCCTTTTACTGAAGTTCCCATTTGCTCCCTTGTCTTACGCACTTATTTACCTCCTTCCAGAACATCTTTTTATTCTCCCCAAAATTTAATGATACTCTCTCACCCCAATTCTCATTTGCCCTTTTTTTCACCTCTTGCACCTTTCTCTTGACCTCCTGTCTCTTTCTTTTATACATCTCCCACTCAATTTCATTTTTTCCCTCCAAAAATCGTCCAAATGCCTCTCTCTTCTCTTTCACTAATACTCTTACTTCTTCATCCCACCACTCACTACCCTTTCTAATCAACCCACCTCCCACTCTTCTCATGCCACAAGCATCTTTTGCGCAATCCATCACTAATTCCCTAAATACATCCCAATCCTTCCCCACTCCACTTACTTCCATTGTTCTCACCTTTTTCCATTCTGTACTCAGTCTCTCCTGGTACTTCCTCACACAGGTCTCCTTCCCAAGCTCACTTACTCTCACCACCCTCTTCACCCCAACATATATATATATATATATATATATATATATATATATATATATATATATATATATATATATATATATATATATATATATATATATATATATATATATATATATATATAGATATATATATATATATATATATATATATATATATATATATATATATATATATATATATATATATATATATATATATATATAAATATATATATATATTTATATATATATATATATATATATATATATATATATATATATATGTATATATATATATATATATATATATATATATATATATATATATATCTTATTTTTTTTTTTTTTATACCTCGTCGCTGTCTCCCGCGGTTGCGAGGTAGCGCAAGGAAACAGACGAAAGAAATGGCCCAACCCCCCCCCATACACATATACATACACACGTCCACACACGCAAATATACATACCTACACAGCTTTCCATGGTTTACCCCGGACGCTTCACATGCCTTGATTCAATCCACCGACAGCACGTCAACCCCTGTATACCACATCGCTCCAATTCACTCTATTCCTTGCCCTCCTTTCACCCTCCTGCATGTTCAGGCCCCGATCACACAAAATCTTTTTCACTCTATCTTTCCACCTCCAATTTGGTATTCCTCTTCTCCTCGTTCCCTCCACCTCCGACACATATATCCTCTTGGTCAATCTTTCCTCACTCATTCTCTCCATGTGCCCAAACCATTTCAAAACACCCTCTTCTGCTCTCTCAACCACGCTCTTTTTATTTCCACACATCTCTCTTACCCTTACGTTACTTACTCGATCAAACCACCTAACACCACACATTGTCCTCAAACATCTCATTTCCAGCACATCCATCCTCCTGCGCACAACTCTATCCATAGCCCACGCCTCGCAACCATACAACATTGTTGGAACCACTATTCCTTCAAACATACCCATTTTTGCTTTCCGAGATAATGTTCTCGACTTCCACACATTTTTCAAGGCTCCCAAAATTTTCGCCCCCTCCCCCACCCTATGATCCACTTCCGCTTCCATGGTTCCATCCGCTGCCAGATCCACTCCCAGATATCTAAAACACTTCACTTCCTCCAGTTTTTCTCCATTCAAACTCACCTCCCATTTGACTTGACCCTCAACCCTACTGTACCTAATAACCTTGCTCTTATTCACATTTACTCTTAACTTTCTTCTTCCACACACTTTACCAAACTCCGTCACCAGCTTCTGCAGTTTCTCACATGAATCCGCCACCAGCGCTGTATCATCAGCGAACAACAACTGACTCACTTCCCAAGCTCTCTCATCCCCAACAGACTTCATACTTGCCCCTCTTTCCAAGACTCTTGCATTTACCTCCCTAACAACCCCATCCATAAACAAATTAAACAACCATGGAGACATCACACACCCCTGCCGCAAACCTACATTCACTGAGAACCAATCACTTTCCTCTCTTCCTACACGTACACATGCCTTACATCCTCGATGAAAACTTTTCACTGCTTCTAACAACTTGCCTCCCACACCATATATTCTTAATACCTTCCACAGAGCATCTCTATCAACTCTATCATATGCCTTCTCCAGATCCATAAATGCTACATACAAATCCATTTGCTTTTCTAAGTATTTCTCACATACATTCTTCAAAGCAAACACTTGATCCACACATCCTCTACCACTTCTGAAACCACACTGCTCTTCCCCAATCTGATGCTCTGTACATGCCTTCACCCTCTCAATCAATACCCTCCCATATAATTTACCAGGAATACTCAACAAACTTATACCTCTGTAATTTGATCACTCACTCTTATCCCCTTTGCCTTTGTACAATGGCACTATGCACGCATTCCGCCAATCCTCAGGGGACCTCACCATGAGTCATACATACATTAAATAACCTTACCAGCCAGTCAACAATACAGTCACCCCCTTTTTTAATAAATTCCACTGCAATACCATCCAAACCTGCTGCCTTGAAGGCTTTCATCTTCCGCAAAGCTTTTACTACCTCTTCTCTGTTTACCAAATCATTTTCCCTAACCCTCTCACTTTTCACACCACCTCGACCCAAACACCCTATATCTGCCACTCTGTCATCAGACACATTTAACAAACCTTCAAAATACTCATTCCATCTCCTTCTCACATCACCACTACTTGTTATCACCTCCCCATTTACGCTCTTCACTGAAGTTCCCATTTGCTCCCTTGTCTTACGCACCCTATTTACCTCCTTCCAGAACATCTTTTTATTCTCCCTAAAATTTACTGATAGTCTCTCACCCCAATTCTCATTTGCCCTTTTTTTCACCTCTTGCACCTTTCTCTTGACCTCCTGTCTCTTTCTTTTATACTTCTCCCACTCAATTGCATTTTTTCCCTGCAAAAATCGTCCAAAAGCCTCTCTCTTCTCTTTCACTAATACTCTTACTTCTTCATCCCACCACTCACTACCCTTTCTAAACAGCCCACCTCCCACTCTTCTCATGCCACAAGCATCTTTTGCGCAATCCATCACTGATTCCCTAAATACATCCCATTCCTCCCCCACTCCCCTTACTTCCATTGTTCTCACCTTTTTCCATTCTGTACACAGTCTCTCCTGATACTTCCTCACACAGGTCTCCTTCCCAAGCTCACTTACTCTCACCACCTTCTTCACCCCAACATTCACTCTTCTTTTCTGAAAACCCATACTAATCTTCACCTTAGCCTCCACAAGATAATGATCAGACATCCCTCCAGTTGCACCTATCAGCACATTGACATCCAAAAGTCTCTCTTTCGCACGCCTGTCAATTAACACGTAATCCAATAACGCTCTCTGGCCATCTCTCCTACTTACATATATATATATATATATATATATATATATATATATATTATCTCTGGGGATTGGGATTAAGGATACTTCCCACGTATTCCCTGCGTGTCTTAGAAGGCGACTAAAAGGGGAGGGAGCGGGGGGCTGGAAATCCTCCCATCTCGTTTTTTTTTTTTAATTTTCCAAAAGAAGGAAAAGAGTGGGCCAGTTTAGGATATTCCAAAAAAGGCCTAGTCCTCTGTTCTTAACGCTACCTCGCTAACGCGGGAAATGGCGAATAGTTTAAAAATATATATATATATATATATATATATATATATATATATATATATATATATATATATATATATATATATATATATATATATATATATATATATATATATATATATGCAGTGAATTTGGGTAGGACACTTGTGTGAGAAAGTATCAGGGGAAACTGAGTTTAGAATGGAAAATGGTAAGATCAAAAGACGTAAAGACAGTGGGGGAGGAATGGGATATATTTAGGGAAGCAGTGATAGCTTGCTAAAATCATGTTTGTGGCATGGGAAAGGTGGAAGGTTGGCACATCAGAAAGGGTTTGAGTGGTTGGATGAAGAAGTAAGATTTTTAGTGAAAGAGAAGAGGGAGGCAATTGGTTGATTCTTGCAAGGAATTAGTGCAAAGGACTGAGTCATGTATAACTGAAAGAAGCAGGAGGTCAAGAGAAAGGTGCAATTGGTGAAGAAGAGGGCAAATGAGTGTTTGGGTGAGAGAGTATCATTAAATTTTAGGGAGAATAAAAGATGTATAAGGAGGTAAATAAAGTGCGTAAGACAAGAGAACAAATGGGAACACTGGCGGAGGGGGCTAATGGGGCAATTATATCAAGTAGTGGTGATGTGAGAAGATGGAGTGAGAGTTTTGAAAGTTTATTGAATGTGATTGATGATAGAGTGGTAAATATAGGGTGTTTTAGACGAGGTGGTGTGCAAAGTGAGAGGGTCAAGGCGAATGATTTGGTAAGGAGAAAAGAGGTAGTGAAATTTTTGCGGAAGATGAAAGCCGGCAAGATGCGGGTTTGGGTAATATTGAAGTGGAATATATTAAAAAAGGGTATGACTGTATTGTTGACTAGATGATGAAGATATTCAATGTATGTATGGCCCATGGTGAAGCGCCTGAGTATTGTTGGAATGCATGCATAGTGCTAATAAACAAAGGCGATGGGGATAAAGGTGAGTGTTCAAACTACAGAGGTGTAAGTTTGTTGAGTATTCCTGGGAAATTATATGGGAGGGTGTTGATTGAATGGGTGAAGGCAGGTACGGAGCATCAAATTGCAGAAGAGCAGGTTGGTTTCAGAAGCGGTAGAAGATGTGTGGATAAGGTGTTTGCTTTAAAGAATTTATGTGAGAAATATTTAGAAAAATAAATGGATATGTATGTCGCATCTATGGATCTGAGAAGGCATATTATCGAGTGGATAGATATGCTTTGTGGAAGTAATTAAGAGTATATTGTGTGAGAGGCAAATTTAGAGAAGCAGTGAAAAGTTTTTACCGCGGATGTAAGGCATGTGTACGTGTAGGAAGAGAGGAAAGTGACTGGTTCTCAGTGAATGTTGGTTTACGGTAGGTTTATGTGTTGCCTCCATGGTTGTTTACTTTTTTTTATGGATGGGGTTGTTAGGGAGGTGAATAGAAGAGTTTTGTGGATTTGCGGAAGTATGCAGGCTGTTGTGGAGGAGAGGGCTTGGAAAGTGTCAGTTGTTCGCTGATGATACAGCGCTGGTGGCTGATTCGGGTAAGAAAATGTAGAGGCTGGTGAATGAGTTAGGTAAAGTGTGTGAAAGAAGAAAGCTGAGAGTGAAAGTGAATAAGAGCAAGGTTATTAGGTACAGTAGGGTTGAGGGAGCAGTGAACTAGGAGGTAAGCTTGAGTGAAGAAAAACTGGAGGAAGTGAAGTGATTTAGATATCTGTAAGTGGATTTGGCAGCAGATGCAACCATATAAGCGGAAGTGAATCACAGGGTGGGGGAGGGAGCTAAGTTCTGGGAGCGTTGAAGAATGTGTGGAAGGCGAGAACATTATCTCAGAAAGGAAAATTGGGCATGTTTGAAGGAATAGTGGTTCCAACAATGTGATATTGATGCGAGGAGTGTGCTATAGATAGGGTTTTGTGGAGAAGGGTGGATGTGTTGGAAATGAGATGTTTCAGGACAATATATAGTGTGACGTGGTTTGATCGAGTAAGAAATGAAATGGTAAGACAGATGTGTGGTAATCAAAAGGGTGTGGTTGAGAGAGCAGAAGAGGATCTATTGAAATATTTTGGTCACTTGGGAAATGACCGGTGTAGACCCGGTTGCTCACCAACATGAGACGAAGGGTATTCGAACAGTTATTTTCTATTAGCCAGGCCCATAGCCTAGCGGTTAGAATTCCCGCCTCTTCCACAGGCGTTCTGCGTTCGATCCTGGCTGTTAGAGGTTTGTATGTTTCATGAAGGTGCACGTTTCTATGCACTATGTTCGTATTCATATACCTCCGCGTTGTACAGTTAGGTTCGGTAAAAAGCTATCTGCTGGCTATGTGTGCCTGTTGGAAAATGACCGGTGTAGAATCCCTTGCTCACCAACGTGAGACATAGGGTATTCAAGTACATAGTATTCGAAGAGTTATATCCTATTACCCAGGCCCATAGCCTAGCGGTTAGCATTCCCGCCTCTTGCACAAGGGTCCCGAGTTCGATCCTGGCTGTTGGAGGTTTGTATGTTCTATGAAGGTGCGCGTTCATATGCACTTTATTCGCATTCATATACCTCCGCGTTGTACAGTTAAGTTCGGTAAAACGCTATCAGCTGGCTATGTGCGTCTGTTCGGAAATAACCGGTATAGACCCCGTTGCTCACCATTGTGAGACGAAGGGTATTCGAGTACTTAGTATTTCGAATAGTTATTTCCTATCATACAGTCCCATTGCCTAACGGTTAGCATGCCTACCTCTTGCACAGGGGTCCCGGGTTCGGTCCTGGCTGTTGGAGGTTTGTATGTTCTATGAAGGTGCGCGTTCATATGCACTTTATTCGTATTCATATACCTCCGCGTTGTACAGTTAGGTTCGGTAAAACGCTATCAGCTGGCTATGTGCGTCTGTTCGGAAATAACCGGTATAGACCCCGTTGCTCACCATTGTGAGACGAAGGGTATTCGAGTACTTACTATTTCGAATAGTTGATTCCTATTATACAGTCCCATAGCCTAGCGGTTAAATGCCTACCTCTTGCACAGGTGTCCCGGGTTCGATCGTGGCTGTTGGAGGTTTGTATATGTTATATATATATATATATATATATATATATATATATATATATATATATATATATATATATATATATATATATATATATATATGAATGTATACGCTTAAATATATAGGTGTGTATTGGAAAGGATCACAATTTTGCTCGTGATCAAGATATTCTTATGAGTCCACGGGGAAAATAAAACACGAAAAGTTCCCAAGTGCACTTTCGTGTAATAATCACATCATCAGGGGAGACACAAGAGAGAAATATAACAGTCAGTTGATATACATTGAAGAGACGAAGCTAGGACGCTATTTGGTAAACATGCGATTGTCCAAAATATTCAACGAGCGTTCATAAACTTATCATTTTACAAATCTTATCAACAATAAAGTTATCTAATTTGTATAGACGATCACTAATATTAAGATTATAATTCTTTGTGTATTTGATAATAGAAGATTCAATGATATTTCTCTTGGTAATAGAGTTAGAATTAATAACTGACGTTACTGGCGTTACTCTAGTCAATACAATAATCATAGTTTTTAAAATGATTAAACAAGGCATTTGATTCTTGTCCCGTTCTTATACTATATTTATGTTGCTTAAGTCTAACAGAAAGATCCTTACCAGTCTGACCAACATAAAATTTATCACAGTTTCCACAAGGAACTTTATAGATGCAACCAAGAGAATTTTCTGGTGAATTCCTGATTAAGATGTTCTTTATAGTATTATTGTTCCTAAAGGCAATATTTACATTAAAGGATTTAAGCAACATGGGAATCAAAGTGAAATTATTATTAAAAGGGAAAACTAAAAGATTCTTGGTGTCAGTGGGAGGTTTGGGCTCAACTCTGTAACATGATTTCTTTGCTAACTTAAAGGATTTATCAATGAAAGATCTAGGGTACTTTAACTTAGATCCAATAGAATATATCTTCTCAAACTCATCATCAATAAACTCTGGACTGCAAATACGTAATGCCCTAAGGAACATAGATTGAAATGATGATAATCTAACTCTGTCATGTTAAGATGAGTAATAATGGATATATGAGTATACATTGGACATTGGTGGGTTTTCTGTAAATGCTAAACTTAACTTGTTTCCTTGCGTATGGATCATGCAATCTGAAAATGGTAACATACCATTATTTTCATTTTCTACGGCAAATTTGATGAAAGGTACTAAATTGTTAAGTAAGGGAAGAAATGTTTGTAAATTTTCATTTGTTGGCCAAACACAAAGAACATCATCTACATACCTAAACCAAATTGCATTAGAAGGTAAGATATCCTTTAGACATTTTGTTTCAAAAAATTCCATGTAAAGATTACTTAGTACAGGTGAAAGAGGGTTACCCATTGCCATACCAATTTTTTTAGCATAATAATCTCCATTAAATTGAAATACACAGTCTTTTATACATAATTCTATCAGTTCACTGAAATTAGACTTTGAAACAGGTAATTGAATATCATCCAAGACATCAAATAAATATTCTAAAAGGTCATCAACTGGAACTTTAGTGAAAAGTGAGGAAACATCAAAGCTAACTAGTTCGAAATCAAAATTAACATTGATATTGTTTAGCTTGTTGACTAGATATACATTGTTCATGATATTAGAATTTGATACCTTACCCACAAAAGGGCTTAATAAAGAATCTAACCATTTTGACAATTTATATGTAATGGAGTCTACTGAACTCACTATAGGTCTAGTTCGAAAATTCTGTTTATGTGTTTTGATAAGTCCATACATATATGGCAATGAAGGGGACAAAGATGACAAACTGTTGATAAGAGAAATGTTACCTTTCAACAACAGCCTCATTTCTTTATTGAAGTGAGAATTAATTGCTCCTAAGGGATATTTACTAAGTTAAGAATATGTTGTGTTATCATTTAGAAGATCATTCATTTTAGATAGATGGTTACTTTTGTCTAGAATCACAACAGTGTTAGCCTTATCTGCTTTAGTAATATGTATATCCTTGTCTTTTTTTAAGGTGCTAATAGCTCTTATGAATCTTTTAGGGCAATTAGCTTGCACTAGTTTTGACAAACTGGCATACACTAAACCCTTACAGATATTAATATCATCATTACTTAAATTACTGTATTTTTCTGAATTACAATAAGTCTTTGTGACATCAACACAGCCGGCTTCTCTTTTAGAGCACAGAAAACTTAAACCATATCCTAATGCACACAAAGAATCTTTATCTAGTTGTTTATTAGACAGGTTTACCACAAAAGATGGGTTTGTGTTCTTGGTCCAGTCGCTGTTTTTAATAAGATGGTCCAGTTTACGATTTAGTGACACTTGTAGCCTATTGCGTTCTTTCCTCAATTCATCATAGCAATAGTCCAACATCCGGTTCTTCCAGTGTGTCGGTATTGCCTTTTGAAAGGCACATTTCTTCTCTCTTGAAATGCGAAAAGCCTCCTCCATTTCAAGTTTCTTTAATTCAATGTTTTTCTTTAAAATGATATTTTGAAATTGGTCACATGGTTGACCAGACAGCTGCAACAAACGTTGAGGTAGGACATATCTTGGCAACACTTGTTCATCAAGGCATTTCCTAAGGAATTCAAATCGTAACTTCAGTTGGTGAGCCTTGATTAACGACTTGGAGAAAGCAGTAACGAAAGGAGAAAGTCCAGGACAGCTTGTAGAAAAGGAATAGAAGAGCTGTTTGGAATCCATGCTGGAAAGCATCACAATTTTGCGCGTGATCAAGATATTCTTATTAGATATTCTTGTTTCAATTTAATGGATATCATTATGCTCAAAAATTTGGTATGACAATGGGTAACCCTCTTTCATATGTACTAAGTAATCTTTATATGGAATTTTTTGAAACAAAATTACTAAAGGATATTTTACCTTCTAATGCAATTTGGTTTAGGTATGTAGATGATGTTCTTTGTGTTTTGCCAGAAAATGAGACTTTACAAATATTTCTCTTCTTACTTAACAATTTAGTACCTTCCATCCAATTTACTGTAGAAAATGAAAATAATGGTATGTTACCAGTTTTAGATTGCATGATCCATAGACAAGGAAACAAGTTTAAGTTTGGCATTTACAGAAAACCCTCTAATGTATGCTCGCATATCCATTATCACTCATCTCAACATGACAGAGTTAGATTATCATCATTTCAATCTATGTTCCTTCATTACGTATTTGCAGTCCAGAGTTTATTGATGATGAGTTTGAGAAGATATATTCAATTGGATCTAAGTTAAAATACCCTAGATGTTTCATTGATAAATCACTTAAGTTAGTAAAGAAATCATTTTATAGAGCTGAGCCCAAACCTCCTATTGACACCAAGAATCTTTTAGTTCTCCCTTTTGATAATATTTTCACTTCGCTTCCCATGTTGCTTAAATCCTTTAATGTAAATGTTGCCTTTAGCAACAATAATACTATAAAGAATATCTTAATCAGGAATTCACCAGAAAATTCTCTTGGATGCATCTATAAAGTACCTTGTGGAAACTGTGATAAATTTTATGTTGGTCAGTCTGGTAAGGAACTTTCTGTTAGACTTAAGCAACATAGATATAGTATAAGAACGGGACAAGAATCAAATGCCTTGTTTAATCATTTTAAAAACTATGATCATTGTATTGACTGGAGTAATGCCATCTCAGTTATTAACTCTATCTCTATTACCAAGAGAAACATCATTAAATCTTCTACTATTAGATACACAAAGAATTGTAATCTTAATATTAGTGATGGTCTATACAAATTAGATAACTTTATTGTTGATAAGACTTGTAAAATGATAAGTTTATGAACGCTCGTCGTATGTTTTGGACAATCACATGTTTACCAAATGGCGTCCTAGCTTCGTCTCTTCGATGTATATCAACTGACTGTTATATTTCTCTCTTGTGTCTCTCCTGGTGATGTGATTATCACACGAAAGTGCTCTTGGGAACTTTTCGTGTTTCATTTTCCCCGTGGACTCATAAGAATAGGTATGTATATGTGCGTGTATGTATGTGTATGTATATACATGTGCATGTAGGTGGGTTGGGCCATTCTTTCGTCTGTTTCCTTGCGATACGTCGCTAACGCGGGGGACAGCGACAATGTATAATACAATGAAATGATAATATGTTTCCCAATTTTTTATATTTAGTATATTTTGAGATTTTAATAATGAGTCTTATCTTTACGTGATTCATTTATACGATGAAGTATGGGTCTTAGGACCAGGTCCTGTTGAATTGTTCTAGGCACATGGAGCCATTCAGATGCTCCCCATGTAACACCACTCTGTGCCTCCAGTGAGAAAGCAAATTCGTTATACACGCGGAGATTCTATCTTGTATGCCGTGGACTATAATTTCATACTGCAACATCCTCTGTGGTACTTTATCAAGAGCTTTATGAAAGACCAAATCGATAATATCAGAGGGTATTTTCGAGTCCCATTTGTCATAGATGTAGTCAAGGAAAGGAGGTGAAAGGAATGGAAAGCGAGTAAGGTCAGATGGAGCTCTTATTGAAGTTCAAAGACACAAGACAAAAGAGATTCTTATAACACGTATAATACCATACGCGTAAATACCTTACTATTTTAGTGCTATTCATAAATGTCATGACAGAATTGTTTTTATGCATCACTGCTCTGTTGAATTCTATTCAAATATCAATTATTCGATAAAGGTATCCTTGTTAATCGTTTCTGCGTTAGACCTAGCAATCGTAATATTCCAACTAGGACCTAGCTTTCGTATGTTTGTCTGCTCTAAACAGGACCCAGCTTTCGAAGTACCCATATGCCGCCATGGGCCATATGGCAAATCACCATGTATAAGAAAATGACCTCAATCATAATTTCCCAGCCATCATGACCAAATCTTATGGTCCTTCACTCAAGTTTCGTGATATATTTACAGTTCTTGATATGAAAATTCCCAATACATTTGAGGCACGTCCACAGATCGCATGTGATGTATTGGAGAAAGTAATATAAACTTTCTAAAAACGTATAGTAACTGTGAGAGTCACCCTAAAACAGCGCCTGGGAAGTCATCACCACCAACCATCAGATGTCGGTGTGGGATCGAACAGCAGGTCAGTGCACACATCTATCTACTGGTTAGTCGATAAAAGCAAAAATAAAAAATCTCCTATACGTTCATCCCATTCCTGAAACTGTTCCACTGAATGCTCAATGACGTTGCGTTTCACCCTCTCTCTACACTGCCTGTACCACCCATCCAACAAGTGTCTGGAATACCCTTTATGATAGCTTCTTCCCTTCTTCATATCTTATTGCATCAAGATGGCCATTCCTTTGACCTATGAAACAACAACTCTCTCCTCGACAGTTATCAGGCTTGGCAACACTTTTCTAACCTGCTCACGCCGTGTACCAAATTCTAAACTCATTCGTAAAACCCATAAGACCCCTGAAACTACAGGACCACCCAGTTGTATCGCCTCCGTCTCAGCCATTCGTCACTCCTCTACAACACACTGTATGATCCCTCCGACTCTAAAGCTTGCTCTATCATCCATCCATCACACCCGTAAAATCCCTCTTTGACTCCCATCGTTCTGTACCGCCCTTCCAAGCCATCCACCACACCTCTGGGATACTCTCCATGACCAACCAGGCCAGGAACGCCTACTCTATAGCTCCCCTAAATCTTTGAAACACCTATTCAAGCACATTCCCTTCATCTCCTCCCCTTTTTGATAATCAAAGACCTAACACTCTCCATTATCGTTAAACACTACACCGCCTCTCCAAGCCATCATACTCCCTAATGTAGCTATTTACAACCACTCTAGGATTGGTTGTTGTTATACTTCCTTCGTCCCTTGACTAGCAAAGCAATGCCATCTTCTTCTCTCTCTTTTGCCTTTCCTTCTTCATATTACATTTCTTCCTTTAAGATTCAGTCCTACAAACACCTACAGGGCCCTGATTACTTTCCACTTTCACTTCTGTTTACTGTTTCTTTCATCAGTGATGGTCTTTGATTGCGGCAAGTTTTGCCCATGCCATATCGGTTACCATAAACAAAAAATAGATACCACCAAAAACTTACACTTTCTGTTCCATCCACTTATCACATCCCCAAAACATTCTTTAGGAATGCAAAGCCTGTCTCTTTCAGCCATTGCTCATGTGAATCATTTTGCCTGATAACATCTTCGCCAGACACCACTCAATCCGCTGAAGAAGCTTCCGTGATCGTCCCTGTTGTACACTACTTCACGCAGCTGTCTTCAATACCATGAAAGATCTACAAGATCAAGCCCTATATACCTACTCTTTTCCAATCTTTTTACTCTTGAACGACGATTCAAGACCGTCCGAGCCAAACACTATCAGCAATCCACCCTACTCCGCCTCTTCCAGACATCTATTACACCCAAGAAACAACTTTCATGACGAGCTAATCTTCACCACCCCTTCCACACATTGCTCAGTGTCATGACAATTATAGCATCACACAAACCCTCCCACCTGTCCGCAGGATTCCTGGATCACCATCCAGGATCACCTAGTCTCATTCCTAACAATCCAGTAGAGGCCTGGAATATATTTCATGACCTCCCTTGCCCCAGACCTGATCAGGCATCCATTTACCACACATCTTCATGAACTTCTTCCTGGTCCCACATTCCCTGTCCACTTAAACATCCACCATGACCGAAGGACCACTATAGCGCCGGAACCAGCATTTGTTCACACACCTCAAATATCATTCATGAATAATTAGCCTCGCATCATCTCTTTAACCTTCCAACAAACGCCTGAGACACCCTTCCTGACAGCACAATCCCTACATCAGCAGTACTACTAATAAGTCAGACTCAGAGAACACTACATGACTATACAAGCCACGCTATGTATCTCCCTCAAGTCTATAACACCCCTGGTGTATACTCAATGACCGGCCCAGGATGACACTACCCCTCTCACCTTTCCATCAGGACACTAGAACAACCTTCATTATCAGTCCCACCCCATACACCTTCTCCCAGTTATCTTTCATGCAGCAGAAGCACTATCCTTGACTACCCAACTTTACACCTATTCAGCTCATCCATCAGGCTTTTAAAACACCCTCACTGATTGTCCTGTCCTTCCACTGCCACTCCCACCCATACATCAGGCTCCTGGAATATACTGCATGACCACTCCAGCCATACATTAACTCTTCCAGGTATCCGTCAGTCCCTTAAGACATCTTCCAAGACCACATAGTTATACAGCATCTTTTTTCCCAGCCTTCCATTCGAACCCTTCAACAACCCATTCCCCTATAACCACGTTAGCTCTTATATACCTCACAGCTATCCATCACACCCTTTAAACATCTTACCTAATCACATCGGCCTTACTCTTCCTATCCCAACGATCTATCACACTTTGGGAACAGCGTACAGAACCAGCTTTACTAGGCTCCTCCTTTCTTTTGTTCCTATTAGACTCCTGAGACACCCTTACTGACTGCCCAGTCTTGTAGCACCTAGGAATCAGACCCATGGACATTCTCCGAGACCATTACTGACTTGCCCTTTCTCTCCCAGCGATCCATCACGCTTCTGAAACATTCTCTGTGAAATCTCATCGTTGCACGTCTTCTGTCGTCCACCCATCACACCAGTAAGCTACCATCCGAATCCGTTCTATTTGTACGTTGCTTCTCGGAGCCAGAAAACAGATCCCTGAAATACCCGATTCCCTCCCCATGATCGTTTCAGCCCTATGGTGCCTCTACATCGATCATACCTCTAAAGCACCCTACACAACCGTCCAAACTATAAAGCACCTCTCTCAACCATTTATTGCACTCATCAAGCACTCTAAGTGCGCCAAACTCTACATCATCTCTCATCTGTTTATTAAACCCTCTGAAACACTCTCCATGACTTCTAAGACTTACATTATCTCTCCCACACATCTCCCAGATCTTTGGAGCATCGTTCATTGTCACCTCAGACTTACATCCCACATTCAGCCAGCCGGGAGTCGTTCCACCTGTTTACTAGGTGCTTCTTTCGATCCATCTTGGGTCTTACCAGAGCAGTTCCTTCCTCTAACATCTTTAATCATCTTGATATATATCCGTTTACTTATATGGCAGTATACTTTCTTCTTTATCATGATTAGAACTCCTTATATACCAGTCATTAAATGCATGCACAGTGTTGAACAAATCAACGTCCCTTCATTTTTTTCATCTTGCTGTTTTAAAATGTCTAATGCCTAACGTGACCGTACCCAAAACACGATGATATCCATAAAAAGTACAATATGTATGAAAGATACTCGCCCATTTCCGTCATGCGTAGCAACAAAGACCGAGGGGATATGTAGCAATTTTGTCATATAAAGCTGTAGTGGATCTAATCCTGTTTGTACACAGTACAGCAACATGGTGGAGATTGTTTCAGTAACCATGGAGGACGGGCGTGACCCGGACCGTACTCTCCAGATTATCTTGCTCTTGAAACCGCTTCTTTTCGTCTGTGACGAGAAACTTTGGTGCGCATTTCCATAAGTTTCCAGGAAGGACGACCCTTGAGTAAAAGTGTCAAACAAAATTGGCCATCCGTCAGAGTTTGTTGGATATTCTCTCTCTCTCTCTCTCTCTCTCTCTCTCTCTCTCTCTCTCTCTCTCTCTCTCTCTCTCTCTCTCTCTCTCTCTCTCTCTCTCTCTCGGTCTTCTCCATGGCTGGGGTTGCTGTCTTTTCTATCTGCCTCACATACCCGTAAGAGGTTGGCATTCAGTCAACAGCTGCACTTTCTCTTCCAACCCCACTTGGTCCTAGAGAGTAGACGACTTATACGAGTCATTATTCCTAATTCTAAATATCCCTGCGGTAAGCGCGTACTCATGGGTAAATAGATACCTCATGTACATATATCTGACTATTCATCCCACCTAGGCAACCCTGGATGACGTGTCACGTCTTGGCTGCAGTGACCTTCCTAGCAGCGTACAACAGTGCTCAGAGTTACATAGCTTACGTAAGTCTGAGTGTCCCTCATCCGTCAACAGTTTAAGATAAATCATGGTGTTGATATAACTGGCCTACTATTGTACTGTGAACATTCACGAGTTTCTATGATATCCTTAACTGAGAGAGAGAGAGAGAGAGAGAGAGAGAGAGAGAGAGAGAGAGAGAGAGAGAGAGAGAGAGAGAGAGAGAGAGAGAGAGAGAGAGAGAGAGAGAGAGAGAGAGAGAGAGAGAGAGAGAGAGAGAGACCGTCTCTACGTATTAATCATTTTCCGAAAGGTACTGTAGTTCGACCTGAAAATAGCAATGGCTATATCTCTCCACACACACTTCTGTTCCTGTCGTGCACCAATGTGTGCTCTCGTTAATAATTGTTTCATTACTCTGTCTCTTAACTCCATGAATATCGTTTTCTATAATGTAAATTATAACTTTTTTGTTATTTCTGCGCTTCAGCATGTGAAGTGCATATCATGCACTTTAGCGAGTGAAGGTTGGAAGGAAATACAAAGATAGTAATTTGGTCGTCTTCCTCCCGACCTCGAATTCGTTAAAGATGTTTATCAACTTAGCGAGAACAAATTAGGTCGTACATATTCTACAGACTTTTATAGCATGTTTTGTCGAAGTAGAGATCAAAGGTTTGGTTTTGCTAAAAGAGAAACACGCTAATAGAGCCAATCCAGCAGTTTTTTTTCTCTGAGATGGCTGATGTACACAGTGTCAATGATTCATCAGACAGCTGCTTCACTCTGTTGGTAGATGTGCATTTGATAAAAACAGCACAAGTCAGCCACTTCAATCTGCTGAGAGCACACAGTGTCATGTCCTCATCATATAGACGCTAAGTCTTATGGTATGTTACATGTTCAAGTACGTTCATCATACAGGTGTATTACCTGCCTGGTAGAAATAAACTGTACCAGAGGTTCATGAAACAACTGCTTCAGTCTGCTGGTATAGAAACATATGAACAAGAGGTTCACTATCCACATACTTTACTCTCATGGTAATGGTACAGTTACAAGGGTCCACCACACAGCTGCTTCAGATTGACTGTAGAGGTACTCATTTACGGACCTACCAAACACCTCCCGTTTACAGGATTCATCAGACAGGATATTCTACCCTGGAAGTAAAGGCACAAAGGAGAAGAGGTTCCCAGATTTTCATCTCCCTCTGTTGATAGAGGTATACACTGGCAGGGGCTCATTGGACAGCTGCTTCAATCTGGTTCAAAAGCTATGGTGATCGTTGGAGTACGAAACATACCATTGAATATTTCGGAATTTCTCGATATTTTCAAGTCCTCTTTGCTCCCTGTATTATTCTCGTCGATTTGCAACTCGCTTGACATCTTTCATATAAGGAGGGTGATATCTGTCCGATTCAAGACCATCATATCTTATTATTGTGTGCCTGGTATATGCCTGAATTGCCTCCATTTTTGACAGCCTCGTATTCTACACCACAAAGAAAAATCGCAATATACAACATTTAGCTTAATATTCATATCCTCCTATTGTACAAGTTTGCGCCTATATTAAGGTTGGCAACCTGTCAGTTCCTTTTGGCAATGAAAATATTGGTCACATGAAAACCCCGACTTTTTTCATAAAGCCCAAAGCTCTAGTCATAGACAAAAGTCATAATCGAGAAGTGACCTTGGATGAAATAGCGGGGTGGTGGCAGGATCCGCTTTCACTTTCTTTAAGATTTGTTTACTGTAAGACTTTACTTATATACATTTTTTACTGCAGAGCTGCTAAATCGCCACTCAGACAACTGCAGTCAGTAATCTAAAGCAGCGGGACAGAATGGTGTGGATGCATCAACCGGTCACCTCACTCCGTTGGTAAATGGCTGGGGCTCACTAGCCGGCTGCTTCATTTCAATTGTCAAGATCCATAGGGGTTCACCAGGCAGCAGGATCATTCTGACTGTTAGGGTCCACAGTGCCAGGAGTTCATCAAGCAGCAGCAACGTTGTCAAGTTCCTCAGTGCCACAGGTTGACAAGTTAACAGCATTTTTCTCTTAGTAAAGATACATGGTAGGATAAAAAGAAGATTGTAACAAGAAAACAGGAGTATTCTCATCGATTTCCGTGTTGCATTTTCTGTTAGTCTGTGTGTGTGTGTCTGGTTGCATGTGCATTTCTATGTCCACTGGGGCTGCATGCATGTGCACAAATGTATAAGCCTGCATATATTCACATCAGCATTAAGTTGCATATGGGAATGACTTTCACATCTATGGACTTCTGTGGTACTGGGAAAAACATACATTCTTCCACGCACACTTTCGCATACGAGTGATGCTTATTGCTCGGAACCCACTATGAGCTGTCGAGCAGTGATTAAGGGACGACAGAGTTTTGCCAGTCACCGGGAGAAGACCTGCTTAGGAGCTTGATTAAGGAGGTGCCTGAGGAAGAGAAGGAAGAAGCTGTTTAAGAGGTGTAGTTATCAATACTTCGGTCTGGATATTTTCTAGGCAAGTTTAATCCTTAAGGACCAGCTGAGAATCTGCTTAATGAAGGGAAAGGTGAGAGGACCTCTTGCTCATAGCGATGATTAGAGGTGAGGTTTGGATATTTTGTGAAAGCCTATAATCTTAGCTTAGCAGGTAGCCCTCATTTTAGAATTACGCTTTAGTACCAACCATAAACATGGATGTGAGAGAGCTATAGTTAGTGGAAAACATCTTTTTTTTCATTATATGCTGCTATTATCTCCTACAATTATATAATTTTTGTAAATGGTGTGAAAAAGTCAGGAATTTTCCACCACAGACTTTTCTGTCCTAATGTTTTAGCGGCAGATAAAATCTTCAACTTACGTTAGGCTATCCCTCTTTCCTGAAATTTTGGATGTGTGTGTGTGTGTGTGTGTGTGTGTGTGTGTGTGTGTGTGTGTGTGTGTGTGTGTGTGTGTGTGTGTGTGTGATAAACAATTTGTAATAACCTATTGTGTTATACGGGAGGGAGTTCCACTCTCGTGGGTCCCCATCCCTTTAACTTTCTCTAGCGTCATGAAACTTTTTAGACTTCTTTATGATATCTACATTTACCAGCTCAAAATTCAGTGTGTTCCATTCATTCACTACTCTTACGCTATAAGTATCCTCTCCAAAAGGTTTCTTCTTAAATTTCATGTTACGGACTCGAATCTTTCTGTCCCTACAATTTTCAAGAACTGCTCACTGTCTTCGGAATCATACTGGGTGAAAAACTTAGATATTATTACTAGGTCAATTCTCACTCCCATTTCGTCCATAGTGAGCTAAGTTAAGACCTCTATAGCCTTTTACTCTAACTCATCTCTCTTGATTCTGTTACCGTCTTTTTTGCCCTCGTCTGGAACTTTTCTATCAGTTCTTTAAAGGTTCTTGCTTAGGTGTGGTAATCAAAGCTGAGAAGCAAGTTCTAGTTTAAATTTTTTCCTTATGCATGAATTTCAATGTAGTACCGATATTTTCAAGAGAATCTTTGCTTTCTCAACTATTTCCTTAAGGTGAAACCAAAGCGATATATTAGGGACGATAATAACTCCTAAATCTCCCACATACATTTGCAGTTTATTTCCTTGTAGATGATATTTATAATAAGGCTGTATAACTAGACCCATCAGACCCATCCTCATTACATTCATTCGGGTGGAATTCTATCAACAATGTATAACACCAACTTTAAAGTCTGTCTAGATTCCCATAGTAAGTTAATGTAATCCTCGTCGATCTAAGCTTTTCTCATGACCTATATTTAATATTCAAACTTACTTAGGCAGGAGTTCCAGAACAGAGCCTATAGCACTCCACTGGTGACCTCAGCCCATATTAAAAAGGCTCCTCTGAAAAGTGGCCTTTGTTCCATTCCACAAGCACAGTATTCTAAGCCTTGAAGGAGACTTACTTATATTTCTACCAGGTGTTTCAGCTTGTTGATTAGCCTCCCATGCCGTGCAATGTTAAGTGCTTTCTGGTAGATCAGAAACAAATCATAGACTCAGCCTTCTCATAAGTCGAATACAGAGCTCACCTTCTCGAAGAAATTTAAAGGCTTAGTGCACATTACCTTTCCCTGACACAGTGGTTTATCTTAATATGGAAAACATCCGTTTGGTTTCTGTTTTTCTCTTCCGATATTCACCGGACCACACTCGTCAAGGAGACCGGTCTGTAGATATATATACCATACAGAGAATACTCATAGACAGATTTGAAGTTTTTATTTTCCACTTCCTTGGCACTCTGACTTTCTAAAGCGACATCTTCAACAATATTTCAGGTGTTTTTCAAGAGTATATCCACTAATCTTCTACATATATAGTGACATTACATTATGATCCGAAACGTAGAAATGTATGAATGAAAATTAATGTCTTTGCTAGACATCTCATTCTAGCCATTTTGTTTCATTGGAGTTGGGACAGTGATGTCTTCTACCACTTCTGAACCTTTTATTCATCTTCCAATACATTGTTATATCATCTGCAATTCATTCCTTATGAACCCCTTATTCTGAATACTACTTTACTTAATGTTTTCCAGCTACCTCACGAGAGGTGGCTGGCACAACACATTCAATGACCCTCTACTATTGGACATATCTTCATTAGTTTGTTCGTCTCTCTTCCTTAATCTTGCTTCCATATATAAGTCTAGGAAAAGCTATATTCATATTCTTTCTCGGGAATTCTCAAAAAGAACACTTCGTCACACTGCCTGGTTAATATCAAATGAACTTATTTCAAAATACGTTGCCATGAAAAATCAGGATGATAGCGTAACCTATAAGATTATGTCTAAGTTCCGTCTCCCTTTAGCTATTTCGATATTGTCATTACAAATATTTTCAATCTTAAGCATTACAAAAATAGCACTAATATTTTTTAAGCAGAGGTTGTGCGATTATACTTTACGTGAAGTTTAATATATATATATATATATATATATATATATATATATATATATATATATATATATATATATATATATATATATATATATATATATATATATATATATATATATATATATATATATATATACATATATATATATATATATATATATATATATATATATATATATATATATATATATATATGGTTCCATCCGCTGACAGATCCACTCCCAGATATCTAAAACACTTCACTTCCTCCAGTTTTTCTCCATTCAAACTCACCTCCCAATTGACTTGACCCTCAACCCTACTGTACCTAATAACCTTGCTCTTATTCACATTTACTCTTAACTTTCTTCTTCCACACACTTTACCAAACTCAGTCACCAGCTTCTGCAGTTTCTCACATGAATCAGCCACCAGCGCTGTATCATCAGCGAACAACAACTGACTCACTTCCCAAGCTCTCTCATCCCCAACAGACTTCATACTTGCCCCTCTTTCCAGGACTCTTGCATTTACCTCCCTAACAACCCCATCCATAAACAAATTAAACAACCATGGAGACATCACACACCCCTGCCGAAAACCTACATTCACTGAGAACCAATCACTTTCCTCTCTTCCTACACGTACACATGCCTTACATCCTCGATAAAAACTTTTCACTGCTTCTAACAACTTGCCTCCCACACCATATATTCTTAATACCTTCCACAGAGCATCTCTATCAACTCTATCATATGCCTTCTCCAGATCCATAAATGCTACATACAAATCCATTTGCTTTTCTAAGTATTTCTCACATACATTCTTCAAAGCAAACACCTGATCCACACATCCTCTACCACTTCTGAAACCGCACTGCTCTTCCCCAATCTGATGCTCTGTACATGCCTTCACCCTCTCAATCAATACCCTCCCATATAATTTACCAGGAATACTCAACAAACTTATACCTCTGTAATTTGAGCACTCACTCTTATCCCCTTTGCCTTTGTACAATGGCACTATGCACGCATTCCGCCAATCCTCAGGCACCTCACCATGAGTCATACATACATTAAATAACCTTACGAACCAGTCAACAATACAGTCACCCCCTTTTTTAATAAATTCCACTGCAATACCATCCAAGTGGATCATAGGGTGGGGAAGGGGGCGAAAATTTTGGGAGCCTTGAAAAATGTGTGGAAGTCGAGAACATTATCTCGGAAAGCAAAAATGGGTATGTTTGAAGGAATAGTGGTTCCAACAATGTTGTATGGTTGCGAGGCGTGGGCTATGGATAGATTGTGCGCAGGAGGATGGATGTGCTGGAAATGAGATGTTTGAGGACAATGTGTGGTGTGAGGTGGTTTGATCGAGTAAGTAACGTAAGGGTAAGAGAGATGTGTGGAAATAAAAAGAGCGTGGTTGAGAGAGCAGAAGAGGGTGTTTTGAAATGGTTTGGGCACATGGAGAGAATGAGTGAGGAAAGATTGACCAAGAGGATATATGTGTCGGAGGTGGAGGGAACGAGGAGAAGAGGGAGACCAAATTGGAGGTGGAAAGATGGAGTGAAAAAGATTTTGTGTGATCGGGGCCTGAACATGCAGGAGGGTGAAAGAAGGGCAAGGAATAGAGTGAATTGGAGCGATGTGGTATACAGGGGTTGACGTGCTGTCAGTGGATTGAATCAAGGCATGTGAAGCGTCTGGGTAAACCATGGAAAGCTGTGTAGGTATGTATATTTGCGTGTGTGGACGTGTGTATGTACATGTGTATGGGGGGGGGGGGGTTGGGCCATTTCTTTCGTCTGTTTTCTTGCGCTACCTCGCAAACGCGGGAGACAGCGACAAAGTATAAAAAAAAAAAAAAAAAAAATATATATATATATATATATATATATATATATATATATATATATATATATATATATTATATTATATCTATTTATTATTTATTTTGCTTTGTCGCTGTCTCCCGCGTTAGCGAGGTAGCGCAAGGAAACAGACGAAAGAATGGCCCAACCCGCCCACATACACATGTATATACATACATGTCCACATACGCAAATATACATACCTATACATCTCAATGTACACATATATATACACACACAGACATATACATATATACACATGTACATAATTCATACTGTCTGCCTTTATTTGTTCCAATCGCCACCTCGCCACACATGGAATAACAACCCCCTCCCCCCTCATGTGTGCGAGGTAGCGCTAGGAAAGACACCGAAGGCCCCATTCGTTCACATTCAGTCTCTAGCTGTCATGTAATAATGCAACGAAACCACAGCTCCCTTTCCACATCCAGGCCCCACACACTTTCCATGGTTTACCCCAGACGCTCCACATGCCCTGGTTCAATCCATTGACAGCACGTCGACCCCGGTATACCACATCGTTCCAATTCACTCTATTCCTTGCACGCCTTTCACCCTCCTGCATGTTCAGGCACCGATCACACAAATTCTTTATCACTCCATCTTTCCACCTCCAATTTGGTCTCCCACTTCTCCTCGTTCCCTCCACCTCTGACACATATATCCTCATGGTCAATCTTTCACCAGTCATTCTCTCCATGTGACCAAACCATTTCAAAACACCTTCTTCTGCTCTCTCAACCACACTCTTTTTATTTCCACACATCTCTCTCACACTTACATTACTTACTCGATCAAACCAACTCACACCACATATTGTCCTCAAACATCTCATTTCCAGTACATCCACTCTCATGCGCAAAACTCTATCCATAGCCCACGCCTCGCAGCCATACAACATTGTTGGAACCACTATTCCTTCAAACATACCCATTTTTGCTTTCCGAGATAATATTCTCGACTTCCAAACATTCTTCAAGGCTCCCATAATTCTCGCCTCCTCCCCCACCCTATGATTCACTTCCGCTTCCATGGTCCATCCGCTGCCAGAACCATTTCCTAGATATCTAAAACACTTTACTTCCTTCAGTTTTTCTCCATTCAAACTTACCTCCCAATTGACTTGACCCTCAACCCTAAGGTACCTAATTACCTTTCTTTTATTCACATTTACTCTTAACTGTCTTCTTTCACACACTTTACCAAACTCAGTCACCAGCTTCTGCAGTTTCTTACATGAATCAGCCACCAGCGCTGTATCATCAGCGAACAACAACTGACTCACTTCCCAAGCTCTGTCATCCACAACAGACTGCATACTTGCCCCTCTTTCCAAAACTCTTGCATTCACATCCCTAACAACCCCATCCATAGACAAATTAAACAACCGTGGAGACATCACACACCCCTGCCGCAAACCTACATTCGCTGAGAACCAATCACTTTCCTCTCTTCCTACACGCACACATGCCTTATATCCTCGATAAAAACTTTTTACTGCTTCTAACAACTTGCCTCCCACACCATATATTCTTAAAACTTTCCACAGAGCATCTCTATCAACTCTATCATATGCCTCCTCCAGATCCATAAATGCTACATACAAATCCATTTGTTTTTCTAAGTATTTCTCACATACATTCTTTAAAGCAAACACTTGATCCACACATACTCTACCACTTCTGAAACCACACTGGTCTTCCCCACCCTGATGCTCTGTACACGCCTTCACCCTCTCATTCAATACCCTCCCACATAATTTACCAGGAATACTCAACAAACTTATACCTCTGTAATTTGAGCAATCACTCTTATCCCCTTTGCCTTTGTACAATGGCACTGTGCAAGCATTCCGCCAATCCTCAGGCACCTCACCATGAATCATACATACATTAAATAACCTTACCAACCAGTCAACAATACAATCACGCCCTTTTTTAATAAATTCCACTGCAATAGCATGCAAACCTGCTGCTTTGCCTGCTTTCATCTTCCGTAAAGATTTTACTACCTCTCCTCTATTTACCAAATCATTTTCCCTAACCCTCTCACTTTGCACACCACCTCGACCAAAACACCCTATATCTGCCACTCCATCATGCAAGAGGTGAAAAAAAGGGCAAATGAGGTTTGGGGTGAGAGAGTATCATTAAATTTTAGGGAGAATAAAAAGATGTTCTGGAAGGAGGTAAATAAAGTGCGTAAGACAAGGGAGCAAATGGGAACTTCAGTGAAGGGCGCAAATGGGGAGGTGATAACAAGTAGTGGTGATGTGAGAAGGAGATGGAGTGAGTATTTTGAAGGTTTGTTGAATGTGTTTGATGATAGAGTGGCAGATATAGGGTGTTTTGGTCGAGGTGGTGTGCAAAGTGAGAGGGTTAGGGAAAATGATTTGGTAAACAGAGAAGAGGTAGTGAAAGCTTTGCGGAAGATGAAAGCCGGCAAGGCAGCAGGTTTGCATGCTATTGCAGTGGAATTTATTAAAAAAAGGGGGTGACTGTATTGTTGACGGGTTGGTAAGGTTATTTAATGTATGTATGATTCATGGTGAGGTGCCTGAGGATTGGCGGAATGCGTGCATAGTGCCATTGTACAAAGGCAAAGGGGATAAGAGTGAGTGCTCAAATTACAGAGGTATAAGTTTGTTGAGTATTCCTGGTAAACTATATGGGAGGGTATTGATTGAGAGGGTGAAGGCATGTACAGAGCATCAGATTGGGAAAGAGCAGTGTGGTTTCAGAAGTGGTAGAGGATGTGTGGATCAGGTGTTTGCTTTGAAGAATGTATGTGAGAAATACTTAGAAAAGCAAATGGATTTGTATGTAGCATTTATGGATCTGGAGAAGACATATGATAGAGTTGATAGAGATGCTCTGTGGAAGGTATTAAGAATATATGGTGTGGGAGGAAAGTTGTTAGAAGCAGTGAAAAGTTTTTATCGAGGATGTAAGGCATGTGTACGTGTAGGAAGAGAGGAAAGTGATTGGTTCTCAGTGAATGTAGGTTTGCGGCAGGGGTGTGTGATGTCTCCATGGTTGTTTAATTTGTTTATGGATGGGGCTGTTAGGGGGGTAAATGTAAGAGTTTTGGAAAGAGGGGCAAGTATGAAGTCTGTTGGGGATGAGAGAGCTTGGGAAGTGAGTCAGTTGTTGTTCGCTGATGATACAGCGCTGGTGGCTGATTCATGTGAGAAACTGCAGAAGCTGGTGACTGAGTTTGGTAAAGTGTGTGGAAGAAGAAATTAAGAGTAAATGTGAATAAGAGCAAGGTTAGTAGGTACAGTAGGGTTAAGGGTCAAGTCAATTGGGAGGTGAGTTTGAATGGAGAAAAATTGGAGGAAGTGAAGTGTTTTAGATATCTGGGAGTGGATCTGGCAGCGGATGGAACCATGGAAGCGGAAGTGGATCATAGGGTGGGGGAGGGGGCGAAAATTTTGGGGGCCTTGAAGAATGTGTGGAAGTCGAGAACATTATCTCGGAAAGCAAAAATGGGTATGTTTGAAGGAATAGTGGTTCCAACAATGTTGTATGGTTGCGAGGCGTGGGCTATGGATAGAGTTGTGCGCAGGAGGATGGATGTGCTGGAAATGAGATGTTTGAGGACAATGTGTGGTGTGAGGTGGTTTGATCGAGTGAGTAACGTAAGGGTAAGAGAGATGTGTGGAAATAAAAAGAGCGTGGTTGAGAGAGCAGAAGAGGGTGTTTTGAAGTGGTTTGAGCACATGGAGAGGATGAGTGAGGAAAGATTGACGAAGAGGATATATGTGTCGGAGGTGGAGGGAACAAGGAGAAGAGGGAGACCAAATTGGAGGTGGAAAGATGGAGTGAAAAAGATTTTGTGTGATCGGGGCCTGAACATGCAGGAGGGTGAAAGGAGGGCAAGGAATAGAGTGAATTGGAGCGATTGGTATACCGGGGTTGACGTGCTGTCAGTGGATTGAATCAAGGCATGTGAAGCGTCTGGGGTAAGCTATGGAAAGCTGTGTAGGTATGTATATTTGCGTGTGTGGACGTATGTATATACATGTGTATGGGGGGGGGTTGGGCCATTTCTTTCGTCTGTTTCCTTGCGCTACCTCGCAAACGCGGGAGACAGCGACAAAGTATAATAAATAAATAAATAAATATACATAAATATATATATATATATATATATATATATATATATATATATATATATATATAAATAGGGAGCAAATGGGAACTTCAGTGAAGGGCGCAAATGGGGAGGTGATAACAAGTAGTGGTGATGTGAGAAGGAGATGGAGTGAATATTTTGAAGGTTTGTTGAATGTGTTTGATGATAGAGTGGCAGATATAGGGTGTTCTGGTCGAGGTGGTGTGCAAAGTGAGAGGATTAGGGAAAATGATTTGGTAAACAGAGAAGAGGTAGTAAAAGCTTTGCGGAAGATGAAAGGCGGCAAGGCAGCAGGTTTGGATGGTATTACAGTGGAATTTATTAAAAAAGGGGGTGACTGTATTATTGACTGGTTGGTAAGGTTATTTAGGTTATTTAATATATCTATGACTCATGGTGAGGTGCCTGAGGATTGGCGGAATGCTTGCATAGTGCCATTGTACAAAGGCGAAGGGGATAACAGTGAGTGCTCAAATTTCAGAGGTTTAAGTATGTTGAGTATTCCTGGTAAACTATAAAGGAGGGTATTGATTGAGAGGGTGAAGGCATGTACAGATCATCAGATTGGGGAAGAGCAGTGTGGTTTCAGAAGTGGTAGAGGATGTGTGGATCAGGTGTTTGCTTTGAAGAATGTATGTGGGAAAACTTAGAAAAGCAAATGGATTTGTATGTAGCATTTATGGATCTGCAGAAGGCATATGTTAGAGTTGATAGAGATGCTCTGTGGAAGGTATTAAGAATATATGGTGTGGGAGGCAAGTTGTTTGAAGCAGTGAAAAGTTTTTATCGAGGATGTAAGGCATGTGTACGTGTAGGAAGAGAGGAAAATGATTGGTTCTCAGTGAATGTAGGTTTGCGGCAGGCGCGTGTGATGTCTCCATGGTTGTTTAATTTGTTTATGGATGGGTTTGTTAGGGAGGTGAATGCAAGAGTTTTGGAAAGAGGGGCAAGTATGAAGTCTGCTGGGGATGAGAGAGCTTGGGAAGTGAGTCAGTTGTTGTCGCTGATGATACAGCGCTGGTGACTGAGTTTGGTAAAGTGTGTGAAAGAAGAAAGTTAAGAGTAAATGTGAATAAGAGCAAGGTAATTAGGTACAGTAGGGTTAAGGGTCAAGTCAATTGGGAGGTAAGTTTGAATGGAGAAAAACTGGAGGACGTAGAGTGATTTAGATATCTGGGAGTGGATCTGGCAACGGATGGAACCATGGAATCGGAAGTGGATCATAGGGTGGGGGAGGGGGAGAAAATCCTGGGAGGCTTGAAGAATGTTTGGAAGTCGAGAACATTATCTCGGAAAGCAAAAATGGGTATGTTTGAAGGAATAGTGGTTCCAACAATGTTGTATGGTTGCGAGGCGTGGGCTATGGATGGAGTTGTGCGCAGGAGGATGGATGTGCTGGGAATTAGATGTGTGAGGACAATGTGTGGTGTGAGGTGGTTTGATAGAGTAAGTAACGTAAGGGTGAGAGAGATGTGTGGAAATAAAAACAGCGTGGTTGAGAGAGCAGAAGAGGGTGTTTTGAAATGGTTTGGGCACATGAAGAGAATGAGTGACGAGAAATTGACCAAGAGGATATATGTGTCGGAGGTGGAGGGAACGAGAAGAAGTGGGAGACCAAATTGGAGGTGGAAAGATGGAGTGAAAAGGATTTTGTGTGATCGGGGCCTGAACATGCAGGAGGGTGAAAGGAGGGCAAGGAATAGAATGAATTGGATCGATGTGGTATACCGGGGTTGACGTGCTGTCAGTGGATTGAATCAAGGCATGTGAAGCGTCTGGGGTAAACCATGGAAAGCTGTGTAGGTATGTATATTTGCGTGTGTGGACGTATGTATATACATGTGTATGGGTGTGGGTTGGGCCATTTCTTTCGTCTGTTTCCTTGCGCTACCTCGGAAACGCGGGAGAGAGCGACAAAAAAAAAAATGATATATATATATATATATATATATATATATATATATATATATATATTTTTTTTTTTTTTTTTTTTTTATACTTTGTCGCTGTCTCCCGCGTTTGCGAGGTAGCGCAAGGAAACAGACGAAAGAAATGGCCCAACCCCCCCCCCCCATACACATGTACATACACACGTCCACACACACAAATATACATACCTACACAGCTTTCCATGGTTTACCCCAGACGCTTCACATGCCTTGCTTCAATCCACTGACAGCACGTCAACCCCTGTATACCACATGACTCCAATTCACTCTATTCCTTGCCCTCCTTTCACCCTCCTGCATGTTCAGGCCCCGATCACACAAAATCTTTTTCACTCCATCTTTCCACCTCCAATTTGGTCTCCCTCTTCTCCTCGTTCCCTCCACCTCCGACACATATATCCTCTTGGTCAATCTCTCCTCACTCATTCTCTCCATGTGCCCAAACCATTTCAAAACACCCTCTTCTGCTCTCTCAACCACGCTCTTTTTATTTCCACACATCTCTCTTACCCTTACGTTACTTACTCGATCAAACCACCTCACACCACACATTGTCCTCAAACATCTCATTTCCAGCACATCCATCCTCCTGCGCACATCTCTATCCATAGCCCACGCCTCGCAACCATACAGCATTGTTGGAACCACTATTCCCTCAAACATACCCATTTTAGCTTTCCGAGATAATGTTCTCGACTTCCACACATTTTTCAAATATATATATATATATACATATATATATATATATATATATATATATATATATATATATATATATATATATATATATATATATATATATATATATATATATATATATATATATATATATATATATATATACATACATATATATATATATATATATATATATATATATATATATATATATATATATATATATATATATATATATATATATATATATATTCCTCGCGTGTCGTAGAAAGCGACTAGAGGGGACGGGAGCGGGGGGCCAGAAATCCTCCCCTCCTTGTATTAACTTTCTAAAATGGGAAACAGAAGAAGGAGTCACGCGGGGAGTGCTCATCCTCCTCGAAGGCTCAGAGTGGGGTGCCTAAATGTGTGTGGATGTAACCAAGATGTGAAAAAAGGAGAGATAGGTAGTATGTTTGAGGAAAGGAACCTGGATGTTTTGGCTCTGAGTGAAACGAAGCTCAAGGGTAAAGGGGAAGAGTGGTTTGGAAATGTCTGGGGAGTGAAGTCAGGGGTTAGTGAGAGGACAAGAGCAAGGGAAGGAGTAGCAATACTCATGAAACAGGAGTTATGGGAGTATGTGATAGAATGTAAGAAAGTAAATTCTCGATTAATATGGGTAAAATTGAAAGTTGATGGAGAGAGGTGGGTGATTATTGGTGCATATGCACCTGGGCATGAGAAGAAAGACCATGAGAGGCAAGTGTTTTGGGAGCAGCTAAATGAGTGTGTTAGCGGTTTTGATGCACGAGACCGGGTTATAGTGATGGGTGATTTGAATGCAAAGGTGAGTAATGTGGCAGTTGAGGGAATAATTGGTATGCATGGGGTGTTCAGTGTTGTAAATGGAAATGGTGAAGAGCTTGTAGATTTATGTGCTGAAAAAGGACTGATGATTGGGAATACCTGGTTTAAAAAGCGAGATATACATAAGTATACTTATGTAAGTAGGAGAGATGGCCAGAGAGCGTTATTGGATTACGTGTTAATTGACAGGCGTGCGAAAGAGAGACTTTTGGATGTTAATGTGCTGAGAGGTGCAACTGGAGGGATGTCTGATCATTATCTTGTGGAGGCTAAGGTGAAGATTAGTATGGGTTTTCAGAAAAGAGGAGTGAATGTTGGGGTGAAGAAGGTGGTGAGAGTAAGTGAGCTTGGGAAGGAGACCTGTGTGGGGAAGTACCAGGAGAGACTGTGTACAGAATGGAAAAAGGTGAGAACAATGGAAGTAAGGGGAGTGGGGGAGGAATGGGATGTATTTAGGGAATCAGTGATGGATTGCGCAAAAGATGCTTGTGGCATGAGAAGAGTGGGAGGTGGGCTGTTTAGAAAGGGTAGTGAGTGGTGGGATGAAGAAGTAAGAGTATTAGTGAAAGAGAAGAGAGAGGCATTTGGACGATTTTTGCAGGGAAAAAATGCAATTGAGTGGGAGAAGTATAAAAGAAAGAGACAGGAGGTCAAGAGAAAGGTGCAAGAGGTGAAAAAAAGGGCAAATGAGAGTTGGGGTGAGAGACTATCAGTAAATTTTAGGGAGAATAAAAAGATGTTCTGGAAGGAGGTAAATAGGGTGCGTAAGACAAGGGAGCAAATGGGAACTTCAGTGAAGGGCGTAAATGGGGAGGTGATAACAAGTAGCGGTGATGTGAGAAGGAGATGGAATGAGTATTTTGAAGGTTTGTTGAATGTGTCTGATGACAGAGTGGCAGATATAGGGTGTTTTGGTCGAGGTGGTGTGCAAAGTGAGAGGGTTAGGGAAAATGATTTGGTAAACAGAGAAGAGGTAGTAAAAGCTTTGCGGAAGATGAAAGCCGGCAAGGCAGCAGGTTTGGATGGCATTGCAGTGGAATTTATTAAGAAAGGGGGTGACTGTATTGTTGACTGGTTGGTAAGGTTATTTAATGTATGTATGACTCATGGTGAGGTGCCTGAGGATTGGCGGAATGCGTGCATAGTGCCATTGTACAAAGGCAAAGGGGATAAGAGTGAGTGCTCAAATTACAGAGGTATAAGTTTGTTGAGTATTCCTGGTAAATTATATGGGAGGGTATTGATTGAGAGGGTGAAGGCATGTACAGAGCATCAGATTGGGGAAGAGCAGTGCGGTTTCAGAAGTGGTAGAGGATGTGTGGATCAGGTGTTTGCTTTGAAGAATGTATGTGAGAAATACTTAGAAAAGCAAATGGATTTGTATGTAGCATTTATGGATCTGGAGAAGGCATATGATAGAGTTGATAGAGATGCTCTGTGGAAGGTATTAAGAATATATGGTGTGGGAGGCAAGTTGTTAGAAGCAGTGAAAAGTTTTTATCGAGGATGTAAGGCATGTGTACGTGTAGGAAGAGAGGAAAGTGATTGGTTCTCAGTGAATGTAGGTTTGCGGCAGGGGTGTGTGATGTCTCCATGGTTGTTTAATTTGTTTATGGATGGGGTTGTAAGGGAGGTAAATGCAAGAGTCCTGGAAAGAGGGGCAAGTATGAAGTCTGTTGTGGATGAGAGAGCTTGGGAAGTGAGTCAGTTGTTGTTCGCTGATGATACAGCGCTGGTGGCTGATTCATGTGAGAAACTGCAGAAGCTGGTGACTGAGTTTGGTAAAGTGTGTGGAAGAAGAAAGTTGAGAGTAAATGTGAATAAGAGCAAGGTTATTAGGTACAGTAGGGGTGAGGGTCAAGTCAATTGGGAGGTGAGTTTGAATGGAGAAAAACTGGAGGAAGTGAAGTGTTTTAGATATCTGGGAGTGGATCTGTCAGCGGATGGAACCATGGAAGCGGAAGTGGATCATAGGGTGGGGGAGGGGGCGAAAATTTTGGGAGCCTTGAAAAATGTGTGGAAGTCGAGAACATTATCTCGGAAAGCAAAAATGGGTATGTTTGAGGGAATAGTGGTTCCAACAATGTTGTATGGTTGCGAGGCGTGGGCTATGGATAGAGATGTGCGCAGGAGGATGGATGTGCTGGAAATGAGATGTTTGAGGACAATGTGTGGTGTGAGGTGGTTTGATCGAGTAAGTAACGTAAGGGTAAGAGAGAGGTGTGGAAATAAAAAGAGCGTGGTTGAGAGAGCAGAAGAGGGTGTTTTGAAATGGTTTGGGCACATGGAGAGAATGAGTGAGGAGAGATTGACCAAGAGGATATATGTGTCGGAGGTGGAGGGAACGAGGAGAAGAGGGAGACCAAATTGGAGGTGGAAAGATGGAGTGAAAAAGATTTTGTGTGATCGGGGCCTGAACATGCAGGAGGGTGAAAGGAGGGCAAGAAATAGAGTGAATTGGAGTCATGTGGTATACAGGGGTTGACGTGCTGTCAGTGGATTGAAGCAAGGCATGTGAAGCGTCTGGGGTAAACCATGGAAAGCTGTGTAGGTATGTATATTTGCGTGTGTGGACGTGTGTATGTACATGTGTATGGGGGGGGGGGGGGTTGGGCCATTTCTTTCGTCTGTTTCCTTGCGCTACCTCGCAAACGCGGGAGACAGCGACAAATTAAAAAAAAAAAAAAAAAAAAAAAAATATATATATATATATATGTATATATATATATTTGTATATATATATATATATATATATATATATATATATATATATATATATATATATATATATATATATATCTTTCATTCATACCATTCGCCATTTCCTGCATTAGCGAGGTACCGTTAAGAACAGAGGACTGCCTTTGAGGGAATATCCTCACCTGGCACCCTTCTGTGTTCCTTCTTTTGGAAAATTAAAAAAAAAAATGAGATGGGAGGATTTCCAGCCCTCTGCTCCCTTCCCTTTTAGTCGCCTTCTACGACACGCAGGGAATACGTGGGAAGTATTCTTTCTCCCTTATCCCCAAGGATAATATACATATATATATATATATATATATATATATATATATATATATATATATATATATATATACTTGAAAATTTTTCCTTGTCTATGGATCATGGAATCTGAAAATGTTAACATACCATTATTTTCATTTTCTACAGTAAATTTGATGGAAGGTACTAAATCGTTAAGTAAGGGGAGAAATATTTGTAAATTCTCATTTGTTAGCCAAATACAAAGAACATCATCTACATACCTAAGCCAAATTGCATTAGAAGGTAGAATATCTTTGAGTAATTTTGTTTCAAAAAATTCCATATAAATATTACTTAGTACAGGTGAGAGAGGGTTACCCATTGCCATACCAAATTTTTGAGCATAATAATCTCCATAAAATTGAAATACACCGTCTTTTATACACAATTTTATCAGTTCAATGAAATTAGACCTTGAAACAGGTAAATGAATATCATCTAAGACATCAAGTAAATATTCTAAAAGGTCATCAACTGAAACTTTAGTGAAAAGTGAGGAAACATCAAAGTTAACTAGTTTGAAATTAATATCAACATTGATATTGTTTAGGTTGTTGACCAAATCAACATTGTGCCTGACATTAGAATTTGATACCTTACCCACTAGTGGGTAAGGTGTCAAATTCAAATTTCATTTATATTAGAATATCATTTATCCCTGGGGATAGGGGAGAAAGAATACTTCCCACGCATCCCTCACGCGTCGTAGAAGGCGACTAAAGGGGACGGGAGCCGGGGGCCAAAAACCCTCCCCTCATTGTATTTTAACTTTTTAAAAGGGAACACAGAAGGAGTCACGCGGGGAGTGCTCATCCTCCTCAAAGGCTCAGATTGGGGTGTCTACATGTTTGTGGATGTAACCAACATGAAAAAAAATGAGAGATACATAGTATGTTTGAGGAAAGGAACCTAGATGTTTTGGCTCTGAGTGAAACGAAGCTCAAGGGTAAAGGGGAAGAGTGGTTTGGAAATGTCTTGGGAGTAAAGTCAGGGGTTAGTGAGAGGACATGAAGAAGAGAAGGAGTAACACTACTCCTAATACAGGAGTTTTGGGAGCATGTGACAGAGTGTAAGAAAGTAAATTCTAGATTGATATGGGTTAAACTGAAAGTTGATGGAGATAGATGGGTGATTACTGGTGCATATGCACCTGGGCATGAGAAGAAAGATCATGAGAGGCAAGTGTTTTGGGAGCAGCTGAATGAGTGTGTTAGTGATTTTGATGCACAAGACCGGGTTATAGTGATGAATGATTTGAATGCAAAGGTGAGTAATGTGGCAGTTGAGGGAATATTTGGTATACATGGGGTGTTCAGTGTTGCAAATGGAAATGGTTAAGAGCTTGTACATTTATGTGCTGAAAAAGGACTTGTGATTGGGAATACATGGTTTAAAAAGCGAGATATACATAAGTATACGTATTTAAGTAGGAGAGATGGCCAGGGAGCGTTATTGGATTACGTGTTAATTGATAGGTCCTCGAAAGAGAGACTTTTGGATGTTAATGTGCTGAGAGGTGCAACTGGAGGGATGTCTGATTATTATCTTGTGGAAGCGAAGGTGAAGATTTGTAGAGGTTTTCAGAAAAGAAGAGAAAATGTTGGGATGATGAGAGTGGTGAGAGTAAGTGAGCCTGGGAAGGAGACTTGTGTGAGAAAGTACCAGGAGAGACTGAGTACAGAATGGAAAAAGGTGAGAACAAAGGAGGGAAGGAGAGTGGGGGAGAAATGGGATGTATTTAGGGAAGTAGTGATGGCTTGCGGAAAAGATGCTTGTAACATGAGAAGCGTGGGAGGTGGGTTAATTAGAAAGGGTAGTGAGTAGTGGGATGAAAAAGTAATTATTAGTGAAAAAGAAGAGAGAGGCATTTGGACGATTTTTGCAGGGAAAAAATGCAAATGAGTGGGAGATGTATAAAAGAAAGAGGTAGGAGGTCAAGACAAAGGTGCAAGAGGTAAGAAGAGGGCAATTGAGAGTTGGGGTGAGAGAGTATCATCAAATTTTAGGGAGAATAAAAAGACGTTTTGGAAGGAGGTAAATAAAGTGCGTAAGATAAGTGAGCAAATAGGAACTTCAGTGAAGGGAGCTAATGGGGAGGTAATAATAAGTAGTGGTGATGTGAGAAGGAGATGGAGTGAGTATTTTGAAGATTTGTTGAATGTGTTTGATGATAGAGTGGCAGACAAAGGGTGTTTTGGTCGAGGTGGTGTGCAAAGTGAGAGAGTTAGGGAAAATGAGTTGGTAAACAGAGAAGAGGTAATAAAAGCTTTGCAGAAGATGAAAGCCGGCAAGGCAGAGGGTTTGGACGGTATTGCAATGGAATTTTTTAAAAAAGGGGGTGACTGTTGTATTGACTGGTTGGTAAGGTTATTTAATGTATGTATGATTCATGGCGAGGTGCCTGAGGACTGACCGAATGCTTGCATAGTGCAATTGTATAAAGGCAAAGGGGATAAGAGTGATTGCTCCAATTATAGAAGTTTAAGTTTGTTGAGTATGTCTGGTAAATTCTATGGGAGGGTATTGATTGAGAGGGTGAAGGCATGTACAGAGCATCAGACTAGGGAAGTGCAGTGTGGTTTCAGAAGTGGTAAAGAATGTTTGGATCAGGGGTTTGCTTTGAAGTATGTATGTGAGAAATACGTAGAAAAGCAAATGGATTTGTAAGTAGCATTTATGGATTTGGAGAAGGCATATGATAGAGTTGAAAGAGATGCTCTGAGGAAGGTATTAAAAATATATGGTGTTGGAGGCAAGTTGTTAGAAGCAAAGTCATTGGTTCTCAGTGGAAAGTGATTGGCTCTCAATGAATGTAGGTTTGCGGCAGGGGTGTGTGATGTCTCCATGGTTGTTTAATTTGTTATTGGATGGGGTTGTTAGGGAAGTGAATGCAAGAGTTTTGGAAAGAGGGGTAGGTATGCAGTCTGTTGTGGATGAGAGAGCTTGGGAAGTGAGTTAGTTGTTGTTCGCTGATGATAAAGCGCTGGTAGCTGATTAATGTGAGAAACTTCAGAAGTTGGTGACTGAGTTTGGCAAAGTGTGTGAAAGAAGAAAGTTAAGAGTAAATGTGAATAAGAGAAAGGTTATTAGGTACAGTAGGGTTGAGGGTCAATTCAATTGGGAGGTAAGTTTGAATGCAGAAAAACTGAAGGAAGTAAAGTGTTATAGATATCTGGGAGTGGATATGGCAGCGGACGGAACCATGGAAGCGGAAGTGAATCATAGGGTGGGGGAGGGGGTGGAAATTCTGGGAGCCTTGAAGAAAGTGTGGAAGTCGAGAACATTATATCGTAAAGCAAAGATGGGTATGTTTGAAGGAATAGTGTTTCCAATAATGTTGTATGGTTGCGAGGCGTGGGCTATGGATAGAGTTGTGCGCAGGAGGGTGGATGTGCTGGAAATGAGATGTTTGAGGACAATATGTGGTGTGAGGTGGTTTGACCGAGTAAGTAATGTAAGGGTAAGAGAGATGTGTGGAAATAAAAAGAGTGTGGTTGAGAAAACAGAAGAGGGTGTTTTGAATGGTTTGGGTACATGGAGAGAATGAGTGAGGAAAGATTGACCAAGAGGATATATGTGTCGGAGGTGGAGGGAACGAGGAGAAGTGGGAGACCATATTGCAGGTGGAAAGATGGGGTGAAAAGGATTTTGAGTAATCGGGGCCTGAACATGCAGGAGGGTGAAAGGCGGGCAAGGAATAGAGTGAATTGGATCGATGTGGTATACCGGGGTCGAAGTGCTGTCAATGGATTGAATCAGGGTATGTGAAGCGTCTGGGGTAAACCATGGACAGTTCTTTGGGGCCTGGATGTGGAAAGGAAGATGTGAATTCGGGCATTATTACATAGCAGGTAGAGACTGATTATGAACGAATGGGGCCTTTGTTGTCTTTTCCTAGCGCTAATTCGCACACATGAGGGGGAGGGGGATGTTATTCCATGTGTGGCGGGGTGGCGATGGGAATAAATAAAGGCAGACAGTATGAATCATGTACATGGGTATATATGTAAAAGTCTCTGTGTGTATATATATATGTGTACATTGAGAAGTATAGGTATGTATATTTGCGTAGGTGGACGTATATATATATACAAGGGTATGGGGGTGGGTTGGGCCATTATCTTTCGTCTGTTTCCTTGCGCTACCTCGCAAAAGCGTGAGACAGCGACAAAGGAAAATGAATAGATAAATTATATATATATATATATATATATATATATACATATATATATATATATATATATATATATATATATATATATATATATATATATATATATATATATATATATATATATATATATATATATATATATATATATATATATATATATATATTCATATATATATATTTTTTTCTTTTTTTTTTTGCTTTGTCGCTGTCTCCCGCGTTTGCGAGGTAGCGCAAGGAAACAGACCAAAGAAATGGCCCAACCCACCCCATACCCATGTATATACATACACGTCCACACACGTAAATATACATAACTACACAGCTTTCCATGGTTTACCCCAGACGCTTCACATACCCTGATTCAATACACTGACAGCACGTCAACCCCGGTATACCACATCGATCCAATTCACTTCATTCCTTGCCCTCCATTCACCCTCGTGCATGTTCAGGCCCCGTTCACACAAAATCTTTTTCACTCCATCTTTCCACCTACAATTTGGTCTCCCACTTCTCGTTCCCTCCACCTCCGACACATATATCCTCTTGGTCAATCTTTCCTCACTCATTCTCTCCATGTGCCCAAACCATTTCAAAACACCCTTTTCTGCTCTCTCAACCACGCTCTTTTTATTTCCACACATCTCTCTTACCCTTACGTTACTTATTCGATCAAACCACATCACACCACATATTGCCCTCAAACATCTCATTTCCAGCACATCCACCCTCCTGCGCACAACTCTATCCATAGCCCACGCCTCGCAACCATACAACATTGTTGGAACCACTATTCCTTCAAACATACCCATTTTTGCTTTCCGAGATAATGTTCTCGACTTCCACACATTCTTCAAGGCTCCAAGGATTTTCGCCCCCTCCCCCACCCTATGATCCACTTCCGCTTCCATGGTTCCATCCGCTGCCAGATCCATTCCCAGATATCTAAAACACTTTACTTCCTCCAGTTTTCTCCATTCAAACTTACCTCCCGATTGACTTGACCCTCAACCCTACTGTACCTAATAACTTTGCTCTTATTCATATTTACTCAACTTTCTTCTTTCACACACTATACCAATCTCAGTCACCAGCTTCTGCAGTTTCTCACATGAATCATCCACCAGCGCTGTATCATCAGCGAACAACAACTGACTCACTTCCCAAGCTCTCTCATCCACAACAGACTTCATATATATATATATATATATATATATATATATATATATATATATATATATATATATATATATATATATATATATATATATATATATATATATATATATATATATAATTTTCCAAAAGAAGGAACAGAGAATTGGGCCAGGTGAGGGTATTCCCTCAAGGCCCAGTCCTCTGTTCTTAACGCTACCTCGCTAATGCGGGAAATGGCGAGTAGTTTGAAGGAAGAAGGATATATATATATATATATATATATATATATATATATATATATATATATATATATATATTTTTTTTTTTTTTTTTTTCTTTCAAACTATTCGCCATTTCCCGCGTTAGCGAGGTAGCGTTGAGAACAGAGGACTGGACCTTTAAGGGAATATCCTCACCTGGCCCCCTTCTCTGTTCCTTCTTTTGGAAAATTTAAAAAAATGAGAGGGGAGGATTTCCAGCCACCCGCTCCCTCCCCTTTTAGTCGCCTTCTATGACATGCAAGGAATACATGGGAAGTATTCTTTCTCCCATATCCCCAGGGATAAATCCCTAATAATACTTTACAATAAATGTTATCATATTTAGTTAAAATAAATCTGCTGCCTTCCCAAAAAAGCCAAAAAGTTATGTATAAAACCAATAAGGATTCAGTCAATCCTTGTTTGTGAACACAAGGAAAAATACACAACAATTATTCATTCACATGTTGTTTTGATATTTTGAAATGCAAATGCATCATATTCTTCTGACTTAAAGTTTGTAGCGTGTCAGCCAGTGAAAGTCTTGAACTTTACGTTGAGCTCCAGGGTTGATCATTACATTAATAAGTGAAGGCTTGTTTTCTTCTTCAAGAGCCTGAATAACTGCCTCTTGCAGTTCAGGGACAGACTTAAATATATATATATATATATATATATATATATATATATATATATATATATATATATATATATATATATATATATATTTATATATATATATATATATATATATATATATATATATATATATATATATATATATATATATATATATATATATATATATATATATATATATATATATATATATATATATATAAATATATATATATATATATATATATATATATATATATATATATATATATATATATTTTTTTTTTTTTTAAACTATTCGCCATTTCCCGCGTCAGCGAGGTAGCGTTAAGAACAGAGGACGGGGCCATTGAGGGAACATCCTCACCTGGCCCCTTTCTTTGTTCCTTCTTTAAAAAAAAAAAAAAAAAAAAAAAAAAAAAACGAGAGGGGAGGATTTCCAGCCACCCGCTCCCTCCCCTTTTAGTCGCCTTCTACGACACGCAGTGAATACGTGGGAAGTATTCTTTCTCCCCTATCCCCAGGGATAATATATATATATATATATATATATATATATATATATATATATATATATATATATATATATATATATATATATATATATATATGTATATATATATATATATATATATATATATATATATATATATATATATATATATATATATATATATATATATATATATATATATATATATATATATATATATATATATATATATATATATATATATATATATATATATATATACATATATATATATATATATATATATATATATATATATATATATATATATATATATATATATATATATATATATATATATATATATATATATATATATATACTGTATTTTGACTTTCTAGAAAGGGAAACAGAAGGACTCACTAGGGGAGTGCTCATCCTCCTCGAAGGCTCAGACTCTGGTGTCTAAATGTCTGTGGATGTAACCAAGATGAGAAAAAGGTGAGATAGGTAGTATGTATGAGGAAAGGAACATGGAGGTTTTGGTTCTGAGTAATACGAAGTTCAAGGGTAAATCGGAAGACTTTTTTGGGAAGGTCTTGGGAGTAAAGTCAGGAATTATTGAGAGGACAATAGCAAGGGAAGGAGTAGCACTACTTCTGATAAAGGAGTGGTTGGAGTGTGTGATAGAGTGTAAGAAAGTAAACTCTTGATTGATGTGGGTAAAACTGAAAGTTGATGGAGAGAGAAGTGTGATTATTAATGCATATGCACCTGGGCATGAGAAGAAAGATCATGAGAGGCAAATGTTTTCGGAGCAGTTGAATGAGTGTGTTAGTAGTTTTGATGAACGAGACCGGGTTATTGTGATGGGTGATTTGAATGCCAAGGTGAGTAATGTGGCAGTTGAGGGAATAATTGGTATACGTGGGGTGTTCAGTGTTGTAAATGGAAATGGTGAAGAGCTTGTAGATTTATGTGCTAAAAATTGACTGGTGATTGGGAATACCTGGTTTAAAATGAAAGATATACATAATTATACGTATGTAAGTAGGAGAGATGGCCAGAGAGCGTTATTGGATTGCGTGTTAATTCATACGCGCGTGAGAGAGAATTTTGGATGTTAATGTACTGAGAGGTGCAACTGGAGGGATGTCTGATCATTATCTTGTGGAGGCGAAGGTGAAGATTTGTATAGGTTTTCAGTAAAGAAGAGAGAATGTTGGGGTGAAGAGAGTGGTGACAGTAAGTGAACTTGGGAAGGAGACTTGTGTGACGAAGTACCAGGAGAGACTGAGTACAGAATGGAAAACGGTGAGATTAAAGGAGGTAAGAGGAGTACTTGAGGAATGGGATGTATTAAGGGGAACAGTGATGGCTTGGGCAAAAGATGTTTGATTAGAAAGGGTTGTGAGTGTTGGGATGAAGAAGTAAGATTATTAGTGAAAGAGAAGAGAGAGGCATTTGGACGATTTTTACAGGGAAAAAATGCAAATGAGTGGGAGATGTATAAAAGAAAGAGGCAGGAGGTCGAGTGAAAGGTGCATCAGGTGAAAAAGAGGGCAAATGAGAATTGGGGTGAAAGAATATCATTAAATTCTAGGGAGCATAAAAAGATGTTTTGGAAAGAGGTAAATAAAGTGCGTAAGACAAGGGAACAAATGGGAACTAAAGTGAACTGGGCTAATAGGGAGGTGATAACAAGTAGTGGTGATGTGAAAAGGTAATGGAGTGAGTATTTTGAAGGTTTGTTGAATGTGTTTGATAATAGAGTGGCAGATATAGGGTGTTTTGGTTGAGGTGGTGTGCAAAGTGAGATGGTTAGGGAAAATGATTTGGTAAACAGAGAAGAGGTAGTAAAAGCTTTGTGGAAGATGAAAGCCGGCAAGGCAGCAGGTTTGGATGGTATTGCAGTGGAATTTATTAAAAAAGGGGGTGACTGTGTTGTTGACTGGTTGGTAAGGTTATTTAACGTATGTGTGATTCGTGGTGAGGTACCTAAGGATTGACGGAATGCTTGCATAGCGCCATTGTACAAAGGCAAAGGGGATAAGATTGATTGCTCAAATTACAGATGTGTAAGTTTGTTGAGTATTCCTGGTAAATTATATGTGAGGGTATTGATTGAGAGTGTGAAGGCATGTACAGAGCATCGGATTGGGAAGAGCAGTGTGGTTTCAGAAGTGGTAAAGAATGTGTGGATCAGGTGTTTGCTTTGAAGAATGTATGTGAGAAATACTTAGAAAAGCAAATAGATTTGTATGAAGCATTTATGGATCTGGAGAAGGCATATAAAACAGTTTATAGAAATGCTTTGTGGAAGTTAGTAAGAATATATGGTGTGGGAGGCAAGTTGTTACAAGCAGTGAAAAGTTTTTATCGAGGTCGTAAGGCATGTGTACCTGTAAGACGATGGGAAAGTGATTGGTTCTTAGTGAACGTAGGTTTGAGACAGGGGTGTGTGATGTCTCCATGGTTGTTTAATTTGTTTATGGATGGGGTTGTTAGGGAGGTGAATGGAAAAGTTTTGGAAAGAGGGGCAAGTATGCAGTCTGTTGTGGATGACAGATCTTATGAGGTGAGTCAGTTGTTGTTCGCTGATGATACAGCGCTGATGGCTGATTGACGTGAGAAACTGCAGAACCTGGTGACTGAGTATGGTAAAGTGTGTGAAAGAAGAAAGTTGAGAGTAAATCTGAATAAGAGCAAGGTTATTAAGTACAGTAGGGGTGAGGGTCAAGTCAATTGGGAAGAGAGTTTCAATGGAGAAAAACTTGAGTAAGTGAAGTGTTTTAGGTATCTGGGAGTGGATTTGGCATCGTATGGAACCATGGAAGCGGAAGTGAATCATAGGGTGGGGAAGGGGTTGAAAATTCTTGGAGCGTTCAAGAATATGTGGAAGTCGAGAACATTTTCTCGGAAAGCAAAATTGGGTATGTTTGAAGGAATAGTGGTTCCAACCGTGTTATATGGTTGCGAGGCTTGGGCTATGGATAGAGTTGTGCAGAGGAGGGTGGATTTGCTGTAAATGAGATATATGAGGACATTATATGGTGTGGTGTGGTTGGATCGAGTAAGTAATGTAAGGGTAAGAGAGATGTGTAGTAATAAAAAGAGTGTGGTTGAGAGCGCAGAAGAGTGTGTTTTGAAATGGTTTGGTCACAGGGAGAGAATGAGTGAGGAAAGATTGACCAAGAGGATATATGTGTCAGAGGTGAAGGAAACGAGGAGAAGTGGGAGACCAAATTGGAGGTGGAAAGATGGAGTGAAAAAGATTTTAAGTGATCGGGGCCTGAACATGCAGGAGGTTGAAAGGCTGGCAAGGAATAGAGTGAATTGGAACGATGTGGTATACCGAGGTCGACGTGTTGTCAATGGATTGAACCAGAGCATGAGAAGAGCCTGGGGTAAACCATGAAAATTTGTGTGGGGCCTGGATGTGGAAAGGGATCTGTGGTTTCGGTGCATTATTACATGACAGCTACAGATTGAGTGTGAACGAATGGGGCCTTTGTTGTCTTTTCCTAGCGCTACCTCGCACACAAGAGGGGGGAGGGGGTTGTTGTTCCAAATGTGGCGGGGAGGCGATGGGAATAAATATAGGCAGAGAGTATGAATTGTGTACATGTGTATATATGTATATGTCTGTGTGTGTATATATATATATGTGTACATTGATATGTATAGGTATGTATATTTGCGTGTGTGAACGTGTATGTATAACCATGCGTATTTTGGTGGACAGGGCCATTCTTTCGTCTGTTTCCTTGAGTTACCTCGCTAATGCGGGACACAGCGACAAAGCAAAATGAAAAAAATAATAAATATATATATATATATATATATATATATATATATATATATATATATATATATATATATATATATATATGTATATATATATATATATATATATATATATATATATATATATATATATATATATATATATATGATTCAGGGCTGGTGGCTCATTCGTGTGAGAAACTGCAGAAGCTGGTGACTGAGTATGGTAAACTCTGTGAGAGAAGGAAACTGAGAGTAAATGTAAATAAGAGCAAGGTTGTTAGGTACAGTTGCGTTGACGAACAAGTCAATCGGGAGGTAAGTTTAAATGGAGAAAAACTGGAAGAAGTGAAGTGTTTTTGATAATTTGGAGTGGATTTTTCAGCGAATGGAACCATAGACGCGGAAGTGAATCATTGAATAGGTGAGGGGGCTAAAGTTTTGGGAGCGTAGAAGTATATGTGGAAGTAGAGAACATTACCTCGGAAAGCAAAAATGGGTATGTTTGAAGGAATAGTGGTTCCATCAAAGTTATATGGTTGCAAGGCGTGGGCTATAGATAGAGTTGTGCGAAAGAGGGTGGATGTGCATTATTTTATGACAGCCTGAGACTGAGTGTAAACGAATGTGGCCTTGTTGTCATTTCCAAAGGGACACATGAGGGGGGAAGGGGTTATTATTTCATGTATGGCGGGGTGGCGATGGGAATGAATAAAGGCAGGCAGTATGAATTATTTACATGTTTGATAATGTGTATATCTATCTGTGTGGAGTATATATAAAATATAATATATATATATATATATAGATATATATATAAATAAA
>NC_092236.1:30354515-30387015 GCF_036320965.1 Panulirus ornatus
GTAGACAGCGACAAAGCAAAATAAATAAATGAATAAATAAATATATATATATATATATATATATATATATATATATATATATATATATATATATATATATATATATATTTATTTTATCTTATTTTATTTTGCTTTGTGGCTGTCTCCCGCGTTTGCTAGGTAGCGCAAGGAATCAGACGAAAGAAATGGCCCAACCCACCCCCATATACATGTATATACATACACGTCCACACACGCAAATATACATACCTATACATCTCAATGTACATATATATATATACAGACACAGACACATACGAATATAAACATGCACACAATTCACCCTTTCTGCCTTTATTCAGTCCCACCGCCACCTCGCCACATATGGAATACCATCCCCCTCCTCCCTCATGTGTGCGAGGTAGCGCTAGAAAAAGACAACAAAGGCACCATTCGTTCCCACTCAGTCTCTAGCTGTCATGCAATAATGCCCAAAACCAATGCTCCCTTTCCACATCCAGACCCCACAAAACTTTCCATGGTTTACCCCAGACGCTTCATATGCCCTGATTCAATCCACTGATCGCACGTCAACCCCGGTATAACACATCGATCCAATTCACTCTATTCCTTGCACGCCTTTCACCATCGTGCTTGTTCAGGCCCCGATCACTCAAAATCTTTTTCACTTCATCTTTCCACCTCCAATTTCGTCCCCCACGTCTCGTTCCCTCCACCTCTGACACATATATCCTCTTGATCAACCTTTCCTCACTTATTCTCTCCATGTGCCCAAACCATTTCAAAACACCCTCTTCTGCTCTCTCAACCACACTCTTTTTATTTCCACACATCTCTCTTACCCTTACATTACCGACTCGATCAAACCACCTCACACCACACATTGTCCTCAAACATTTACATTTACTCTTAACTTTCATCTTTCACACACTTTACCAAACTCAGTCACCAGCTTCTGCAGTTTCTCACATGAATCAGCCACCAGCGCTTTATCATCAGCGAACAACAACCGACTCTCTTCTCAAGCTCTCTCATCCACAACAGACTTCATACTTGCCCCTCTTTCCAAAACTCTTGCATTCACCTCCCTAACAACCCCATCCATAAACAAATTAAAAAACCATGGTGACATCACACACCCCTGCCACAAACCTACATTCACTGAGAACCAATCACTTTCCTCTCTTCCTACACGTACACATGCCTTACATCCTCGATAAAAACTTTTCACTGCCTCTAACAACTTGCCTCCCACACCATATATTCTTGATACCTTCCACAGAGCATCTCTATCAACTCTATCATATGCCTTTTCCAGATCCATAAATGCTACATACAAATCCATTTGCTTTTCTAAGTATTTCTCACATACATTCTTCAAAGCAAACAACTGATCCACAAATCCTCTACCACTTCTGAAACCACACTGCTCTTCCCCAATCTGATGCTCTTCACTCTCTCAATCAATACCCTTCCATATAATATACCAGGAATACTCAACAAACTTATACCTCTGTAATTTGAGTACTCACTCTTATTCGATTTGCCTTTGTACAATGGCACTATGCACGCATTCCGCCAATCCTCAGGCACCTCACGATGAGTCATACATACATTAAATAACCTTACCAACTTGTCAACAATGCAGTCACCCCCTTTTTTAATAGATTCCACTGCAATACCATCCAAACTTACTGCCTTGCCGGCTTTCATCTTCCGCAAAGCTTTTACTACCTCTTTTCTCTTTACCAAATCATTTTCCCAAACCATCTCACTTTGCACACCACCTCGACCAAAACACCCTATATCTGCCACTCTATCATCAAACACATTCAACAAACCTTCAAAATACTCACTCCATCTCCTTCTCACATCACCACTACTTGTTATTACCTTCCCGTTAGCCCCCTTCACTGAAGTTTCCATTTGCTCCCTTGTCTTACGCACTTTATTTACCTCCTTCCAGAACATCTTTTTATTCTCCCTAGAATTTAACGATACTCTCTCACCCCAACTCTCATTTGCCCTCTATTTCACCTCTTGCACCTTTCTCTTGACCTCCTGTCTCTTTCTTTTATACATCTCCCACTCAATTGCATTTTTTCCCTGCAAAAATCGTCCAAATGCCTCTCTCTTCTCTTTCACTAATAATCTTACTTCTTCATCCCACCACTCACTACCCTTTCTAATCAACCCACCTCTCATGCTTCTCATGCCACAAGCATCTTTTGCGCAATCCATCACTGATTCCCTAAATGCATCCCATTCCTCCCCCACTCCCCTTACTTCCATTGTTCTCACCTTTTTCCATTCTGTACTCAGTCTCTCCTGGTACTTCCTCACACAAGTCTCCTTCCCAAGTTCACTTACTCTCACCACCCTCTTCACCCAAACATTCACTCTTCTTTTCTGAAAACCCATACAAATCTTCACCTTAGCCCCCACAAGATAATGATCAGACATCCCTCCAGTTGCACCTCTCAGCACATTAACATCCAAAAGTCTCTCTTTCGCGCTCCTGTCAATTAACACGTAATACAATAACGCTCTCTGGCCATCTCTCCTACTTACATACGTATACTTATGTATATATCGCTTTTTAAACCAGGTATTCCCAATCACCAGTCCTTTTTCAGCACATAAATCTACAAGCTCTTCACCATTTCCATTTACAACTCTGAACACCCCATGTATACCAATTATTCCTTCAACTGCCACATTACTCACCTTTGCATTCAAATCACCCACCAATATAACCCGGTCTCGTGCATCAAAACCACTAACACACTCATTCAGCTGCTCCCAAAACACTTGCCTCTCACCAATATAACCCGGTCTCGTGCATCAAAACCACTAACACACTCATTCAGCTGCTCCCAAAACACTTGCCTCTCATGATATTTCTTCTCATGCCCATGTGCATATGCACCAATAATCACCCATCTCTCTCCATCAACTTTCAATTTTACCCATATTAATCGAGAATTTACTTTCTTACATTCTATCACATACTCCCACAACTCCTGTTTCAGGAGTACTGCTACTCCTTCCCTTGCTCTTGTCCTCTCACTAACCCCTGACTTTACTCTCAAGATTTTCCGCTAGGCTATGGGACTGTATGATAGGAAACAACTATTCGAAATACTAAGTACTCGAATACCCTTCGTCTCACAATGGTGAGCAACGGGGTCTATACTGGTTGTTTCCCAACAGACGCACATAGCCAGCTGATAGCCTTTTACCGAACCTAACTGTACAACGCGGAGGTATATGAATACGAATAAAGTGCATATGAACGCGCCCCTTCATAGAACATACAAACCTCCAACAGCCAGGATCGAACCCGGGACCCCTGTGCAAGAGGAAGGCATGCTAACCGCTAGGCTATGGGACTGTATGATAGGAAACAACTATTCTAAATACTAAGTACTCGAATACCCTTCGTCTCACAATGGTGAGCAACGTGGTGTATACTGGTTGTTTCCGAACAGTTGTTTCCTATCATACAGTGCCATAGCCTTGAGGTTAGCATGCCTTCCTCTTGCACATGGGTCCCGGGTTCGATCATGGTTATATATATATATATATATATATTTATATATATATATATATATATATATATATATATATATATATATATATATAAATATATATATATATATATATATATATATATATATATATATATATATATATATATATATATATATATATATATATATATATATATATATATATATATTTATATATATAGATGAAACTATGGGAAAAAATTTTCACCGGATCAATACGGAGTCTAATATGTAAAAAGAAATATTCTTTATTGTCTCTCAAATGATCAAAAAGATATTGCCTACCATTTTTCTTTACAGCTTCATACATACCGTACTATTTTTCAATCTCTGTTTGATCGTAGAATTTTGTAGCTCTTCCATTTTTATGACGGCCTAACGGTGGACGACAATATTTGACTGGAATGTATTGTTTTTATATTCTTTTTATTTAGATGAATATTACTGAAATAGAAAAGATTTAGTAAAGATTATTCGGTGTCCAGTTTTCCTTATGTTGATGACTTATCCATTATTTGACGCACACTGGAAGAACCGGGCTGAGATTTTCATGAAATGGTAATTGATTTTACCTTGGAAGAGTCTGTCATCCTCGAATGTCTGAGATGTATCAGTAAGTGGACTCAGTTGTATGAGAAAATATGAGCAGAAGATTATCGTCTGATATATGTAATTATATTAGATCATTACAGAGAACTATACACCGTCGTACGGCTTTCTGGGAAGTATCAGGAGCTTGATCATAGGAGGGTTTGAAGGGATCTAGGAAGGTGATTTTGAAATTTAGAGAGATAGTTCAGAATCATATCATTTGAGCTGAATTATTAACAAAGGTTTTAGTGGGTACTAGGACGGCAACTCGATGAATGATTATGGAACTGACTTACAGTTGGGGAAATAAATCGAAATATTGATTTGTTCTGCACAGCATCTGAATTTTATAAGTGAAAAAAAACTCAAACAAATATCTGACTGAGGAAAAGATTTCCTTACCTGTAATTCATCTCGTACCAGTCACGGTTTGCTTTAACTTCCTGTTTTTCATAAAATAGATACAATCATTCTTGTAACTCCCGGAACGTAGGTTGAAAATATAAATTTCAGTTTCATTACAGAAAACAAAACGTTTTAAAATTCCAGTGTTCTTTCCACACTATACGAAAATATGAGCAGTATACAGGATCAGAATGCAAATGAAAATAGGGGATAGCTTCTAGCAACACTGCTTCGAGTATATGTGATATTGCAATTGCAGAGTCAAGAATGTGATAGAAACAAGTCCTTTTTATAGCTGGAATATTCATCAATATGATTCAACTGGAAATCTACCTTTTTACTGGTGGTGTAATTCAACCAGATTTGAATATGTTATGAAGTCGACGAATTTAACTTTTGGAAGTAATGTTCATAATACGGTTCCTGTTGTTGCACAAAAAAACAAATGTGTCAACAGTTATACTTATGATACATACATATCAATCAATTTTACATACACACACACACACACACACACACACACACACACACACACACACACACACACACACACACACACACACACACACACACACACACACACACACACACACACACACACACACACACATACACACACACACACTCAAAGTAAAGCGAAAATATTGCCAGAAAAAATGTACAGAAAGTACTTTTGTTGTATAAGAGCAAACCATGAATGATATAGACAGAGTGGGGACACTGTGGATGTGGACAGCGTACAAAAAAAAAAATGACAGTCGAGAAAGCTCTCCAGATGGGCCTCTATGAGTAGAGAAACACCCTTCCTGTATCGTGTAAATGGGTAACTGATAAATGGATTGTCAGAAGAATTAACGTGACTAATTTGTTGGCGCTTAATGTCAAGATCATGAGGGAAGTTAATTATGATTGGAGGATTTTAATAGCCTGCAAAGGGACCTACAGAGACTCCAAAGTTGGAGTGATACATGCTTGATAAAATTCAACCCAAGTAAATGCGAACTAATGAGGCTGAGACCAGTGAGAGAAGGGCTAGATACGACCACCACCTAGCACAACATGTGCCGCACGAATCATTGTATGGCAGGATTTTGGGAATCAACATCGTGCCTGGATTATTACAAGAGCCAAACTTTAGGAAAATTGTAAAAAAAATGAAAACATACAAACTTTCTGCTGGAAAATAGTAGCATTCCATTCACATACATGAGCAAAGAAATGCTCAAAATTCCTTTCGTATCTAATATAAGGTAAAAACAGGAGTATTCTTCTCAAATTTGGTCACCGCACTGAAAGAGAAAAGTACTAATCGAGGCGTCCACAGTTGGGCAACAAAAGATCAAGAAAGATGACTTACCGAGAAATATTTGTGCCCATACATTTCCCATCATGGAAAGTTGAGTAAGAGGTATCTTCATCAAAGCCCTTAAGCTGGCAAAGCATTTTGAAGAAGTCAGTAGCAGACACTTCTCAGGAAAAAAGGAAGATAAAACAACTAAATGCCATGACATAAAAGTGTGAATCAGCACCATGTTAGAAAAGTTATGAAAAAGTGAGGACGAAGTAGATGAGTAGACTAAACGGAGTGAAGAAATCTAGAACAGCATACAACGGTATATGAAGTTGCATAACTGATACCAAAGGTATAAATGACGGGACGCCAAGTGAGATTAACTTCCTCTCCATACCTATTGGATATGAACTGAGAGGAAATTCTACTCAAGCCTAGCACGGACCGGCGCTTCTCTGACAGCCCGTTCCCAGGAGGCCGTCACTGGGATAGTTCGGATGTGTTCTCGTGGTGCTTTTAACAACACAAGTTGGGTGTGCAGTCTCGCATCCCATTACAGGCACGAGTCATGTCTGTGCATTAAGTGTAAGGGGTCTTAAAGTTGGATATGAATGTTGTGAAAAATATATAAAGATGAATACACACACACACACACACACACACACACAAACACAAACACACACATATATATTCACATATATATTCATATATATATATATAGATATATATATATATATATATATATATATATATATATATATATATATATATATATATATATATATATTTTTTTTTTTTTTTTTTTTTTTTTTTTGCCGCTGTCTCCCGCGTTTGCGAGGTAGCGCAAGGAAACAGACGAAAGAAATGGCCCAACCCACCCCCATACACATGTATATACATACGTCCACACACGCAAATATACATACCTACACAGCTTTCCATGGTTTACCACAGACGCCTCACATGCCTTGATTCAATCCACTGACAGCACGTCAACCCCGGTACACCACATCGCTCCAATTCACTCTATTCCTTGCCCTCCTTTCACCCTCCTGCATGTTCAGGCCCCGATCACACAAAATCTTTTTCACTCCATCTTTCCACCTCCAATTTGGTCTCCCTCTTCTCCTCGTTCCCTTCACCTCCGACACATATATTCTCTTGGTCAATCTTTCCTCACTCATTCTCTCCATGTGCCCGAACCATTTCAAAACACCCTCTTCTGCTCTCTCAACCACGCTCTTTTTATTTCCACACATCTCTCTTACCCTTACGTTACTTACTCGATCAAACCACCTCACACCACATATTGTCCTCAAACATCTCATTTCCAGCACATCCATCCTCCTGCGCACAACTCTATCCATAGCACACGTCTCCCAACCATACAACATTGTTGGAACCACTATTCCTTCAAACATACCCATTTTTGCTTTCCGAAATAATGTTCTCGACTTCCACACATTCTTCAAGGCTCCCAGAATTTTCGCCCCCTCCCCCACCCTATGATCCACTTCCGCTTCCATGGTTCCATCCGCTGCCAGATCCACTCCCAGATATCTAAAACACTTCACTTCCTCCAGTTTTTCTCCATTCAAACTCACCTCCCAATTGACTTGACCCTCAACCCTACTGTACCTAATAACCTTGCTCTTATTCACATTTACTCTTCACTTTCTTCTTTCACACACTTTACCAAACTCAGTCACCAGCTTCTGCAGTTTCTCACATGAATCAGCCACCAGCGCTGTATCATCAGCGAACAACATCTGACTCACTTCCCAAGCTCTCTCATCCCCAACAGACTTCATACTTGCCCCTCTTTCCAAAACTCTTGCATTCACCTCCCTAACAACCCCATCCATAAACATATTACACAACCATCGAGACATCACACACCCCTGCCTCAAACCTACATTCACTGAGAACCAATCACTTTCCTCTCTTCCTACACGTACACATGCCTTACATCCTCGATAAAAACTTTTCACTGCTTCTATCAACTTACCTCCCACACCATATATTCTTAATACCTTCCACAGAGCATCTCTATCAACTCTATCATATGCCTTCTCCAGATTCATAAATGCTACATAGAAATCCATTTGCTTTTCTAAGTATTTCTCACATACATTCTTCAAAGCAAACACCTGATCCACACATCCTCTACCACTCCTGAAACAACACTGCTCTTCCCCAATCTGATGCTCTGTACATGCCTTCACCCTCTCAATCAATATCCTCCCATATAATTTACCAGGAATACTCAACAAACTTATACCTCTGTAATTTGAGCACTCACTCTTATCCCCTTTGCCTTTGTACAATGGCACTATGCACGCATTCCGCCAATCCTCAGGCACCTCACCATGAGTCATACATACATTAAATAACCTTACCAACCAGTCAACAATACAGTCACCCCCTTTTTTAATAAATTTCACTGCAATGCCATCCAAACCTGCTGCCTTGCCGGCTTTCATCTTCCGCAAAGCTTTTACTAACTCTTCTCTGTTTACCAAATCATCTTCCCTAACCCTCTCACTTTGCACACCATCTCGACCCAAACACCCTATATCTGCCACTCTATCATCAAACACATTCAACAAACCTTTAAAATACTCACTCCTTCTCCTTCTCACATCACCACTACTTGTTATCACCTCCCCATTTGCGCCCTTCACTGAAGTTCCCATTTGCTCCCTTGTCTTACGCACTTTATTTACCTCCTTCCAGAACATCTTTTTATTCTCCCTAAAATTTAATGATACTCTCTCACCCCAACTCTCATTTGCCCTTTTTTTCACCTCCTGCACCTTTCTCTTAACCTCCTGTCTCTTTCTTTTATACATCTCCCACTCAATTTCATTTTTTCCTTGCAAAAATCGTCCAAATGCCTCTCTCTTCTCTTTCACTAATACTCTTACTTCTTCATCCCACCACTCACTACCCTTTCTAATCAACCCACCTCCCACTCTTCTCATGCCACAAGCATCTTTTGCGCATTCCATCACTGATTCCCTAAATACATCCCATTCCTCCCCCACTCCCCTTATTTCCATTGTTCTCACCTTTTTCCATTCTGTACTCAGTCTCTCCTGGTACTTCCTCACACAAGTCTCCTTCCCAAGCTCACTTACTCTCACCACCCTCTTCACCCCAACATTCACTCTTCTTTTCTGAAAACCCATACAAATCTTCACCTTAGCCTCCACAAGATAAGGATCAGACATCCCTCCAGTTGCACCTCTCAGCACATTAACATCCAAAAGTCTCTCTTTCGCGCGCCTGTCAATTAGCACGTAATCCAATAACGCTCTCTGGCCATCTCTCCTACTTACATAAGTATACTTATGTATATCTCGCTTTTTAAACCAGGTATTCCCAATCATCAGTCCTTTTTCAGCACATAAATCTACAAGCTCTTCACCATTTCCATTTACAACACTGAACACCCCATATATACCAATTATTCCCTCAACTGCCACATTACTCACCTTTGCATTCAAATCACCCATCACTATAACCCGGTCTCGTGCATCAAAACCACTAACACACTCATTCAGCTGCTCCCAAAACACTTGCCTGGGGATAGGGGAGAAAGAATACTTACCACGTATTCCCTGCGTATCATAGAAGGCGACTAAAAGGGAAAGGAGCGGGATGCTGGAAATCTTCCACTCTTGTTTTTTTTTGGTTTTCTTTTTTTTTTCCCAAAGAAGGAACAGAGAAGGGGGCCAGGTGAGGATTTCCCTCAAAGTCCCAGTCCTCTGTTCTTAACGCTACCTCCTAATGCGGGAAATGGCGAATAGTATGAAATATATATATATATATATATATATATATATATATATATATATATATATATATATATATATATATATATATATATATATATATATATATATATATATATATATATATATATACACATTTTTTTTTTTTTTTTTTTTTTTTTTTTTATACTTTGTCGCTGTCTCCCGCGTTTGCGAGGTAGCGCAAGGAAACAGACGAAAGAAATGGCCCAACCCCCCCCCCCATACACATGCACATACACACGTCCACACACGCAAATATACATACCTACACAGCTTTCCATGGTTTACCCCGGACGCTTCACATGCCTTGATTCAATCCACTGACAGCACGTCAACCCCTGTATACCACATCGCTCCAATTCACTCTATTTCTTGCCCTCCTTTCACCCTCCTGCATGTTCAGGCCCCGATCACACAAAATCCTTTTCACTCCATCTTTCCACCTCCAATTTGGTCTCCCTCTTCTCCTCGTTCCCTCCACCTCCGACACATATATCCTCTTGGTCAATCTTTCCTCACTCATTCTCTTCATGTGCCCAAACCATTTCAAAACACCCTCTTCTGCTCTCTCAACCATGCTCTTTTTATTTCCACACATCTCTCTTACCCTTACGTTACTTACTCGATCAAACCACCTCACACCACACATTGTCCTCAAACATCTCATTTCCAGCACATCCATCCTCCTGCGCACAACTCTATCCATAGCCCACGCCTCGCAACCATACAACATTGTTGGAACCACTATTCCTTCAAACATAGCCATTTTTGCTTTCCGGGATAATGTTCTCGACTTCCACACATTTTTCAAGGCTCCCAAAATTTTCGCCCCCTCCCCCATCCTATGATCCACTTCCGCTTCCATGGTTCCATCCGCTGCCAGATCCACTCCCAGATATCTAAAACACTTCACTTCCTCCAGTTTTTCTCCATTCAAACTCACCTCCCAATTGACTTGACCCTCAACCCTACTGTACCTAATAACCTTGCTCTTATTCACATTTACTCTTAACTTTCTTCTTCCACACACTTTACCAAACTCCGTCACCAGCTTCTGCAGTTTCTCACATGAATCCGCCACCAGCGCTGTATCATCAGCGAACAACAACTGACTCACTTCCCAAGCTCTCTCATCCCCAACAGACTTCATACTTGCCCCTCTTTCCAAAACTCTTGCATTTACCTCCCTAACAACCCCATCCATAAACAAATTAAACAACCATGGAGACATCACACACCCCTGCCGCAAACCTACATTCACTGAGAACCAATCACTTTCCTCTCTTCCTACACGTACACATGCCTTACATCCTCGATAAAAACTTTTCACTGCTTCTAACAACTTGCCTCCCACACCATATATTCTTAATACCTTCCACAGAGCATCTCTATCAACTCTATCATATGCCTTCTCCAGATCCATAAATGCTACATACAAATCCATTTGCTTTTCTAAGTATTTCTCACATACATTCTTCAAAGCAAACACCTGATCCACACATCCTCTACCACTTCTGAAACCACACTGCTCTTCCCCAATCTGATATATATATACATATATATATATATATATATATATATATATATATATACATATATATGTATATATATATTTTTTTTCTTTACTTTGTCGCTGTCTCCCGCGTTTGCGAGGTAGCGCAAGGAAACAGACGAAAGAAATGGCCCAACCCACCCCCATACACATGTATATACATACGTTCAACCCCGGTATACCACATCGATCCAATTCACTCTATTCCTTGCCCTCCTTTCACCCTCCTGCATGTTCAGGCCCCGATCACACAAAATCTTTTTCACTCCATCTTTCCACCTCCAATTTGGTCTCCCACTTCTCCTCGTTCCCTCCACCTCCGACATATATATCCTCTTGGTCAATCTTTCCTCACTCATTCTCTCCATGTGCCCAAACCATTTCAAAACACCCTCTTCTGCTCTCTCAACCACGCTCTTTTTATTTCCACACATCTCTCTTACCCTTACGTTACTTACTCGATCAAACCACCTCACACCAGACATTGTCCTCAAACATCTCATTTCCAGCACATCCATCCGCCTGCGCACAACTCTATCCATAGCCCACGCCTAGCAACCATACAACATTGTTGGAACCACTATTCCTTCAAACATAGCCATTTTTGCTTTCCGAGATAATGTTCTAGACTTCCACACATTCTTCAAGGCTCCCAGGATTCTCGCCCCCTCCCCCACCCTATGATTCACTTCCGCTTCCATGGTTCCATCCGCTGCCAGATCCACTCCCAGATATCTAAAACACTTTACTTCCTCCATTTTTTCTCCATTCAAACTTACCTCCCAATTGACTTGACCCTCAACCCTACTGTACCTAATAACCTTGCTCTTATTCGCGTTTACTCTTAACTTTCTTGTTTCACACACTTTACCAAACTCAGTCACCAGCTTCTACAGTTTCTCAAATGAATCAGCCACCAGCGCTGTATCATCAGCGAACAACAACTGACTCACTTTCCAAGCTCTCTCATCCACAACAGACTTCATACTTGCCCCTCTTTCCAAAACTCTTGCATTCACCTCCCTAACAACCCCATCCATAAACTTATTAAACAACCATGGAGACATCACACACCCCTGCCGAAAACTTACATTCACTGAGAACCAATCACTTTCCTCTCTTCCTACACGTACACATGCCTTACATCCTCGATAAAAACTTTTCACTGCTTCCAACAACTTGCCTCCCACACCATATATTCTTAATACCTTCCACAGAGCATCTCTATCAACTTTATCATATGCCTTCTCCAGATCCATATATATATATATATATATATATATATATATATATATATATATATATATATATATATATATATATATATATATATATATATATATATATATATATATATATATATATATATATATATATATATATATATATATATATATATATACATATATATATATATATATATATATATATATATATATATATATATATATATATATATATATATATATATATATATATATATATATATATATATATATATCATACAAACTTCCAACAGCCAGGATCGAACCCGGGACCCCTGTGCAACAGGCGGGAACCTTTCGCTAGGCTATGGGCCTGGCTAATCGGAAATAACTATTCGAATACTATGTACTCGAATATTCTTCGTCTCACGGTGGTAAGCAACGGGGTGTACACCGGTCATTTTCCAACAGCCACACATAGACAGCAGATAACATTATATATCATATTTTTCTTAATGTGACACCTGAACTGCGTAAGAACTCTATTACCACACGGGCTTACTTTCTTTGTGTCTACCAGTGTATTTTTCCCATTATCTTACTCTCATTATCCCTCCATATGTCTGGCTTCAGCTGGTATAAGAGACCGTTTAGATGTATAATATTATCATCATTCACAGAAATACGTCTTCACCTGTGTCATCTCCTACTACACTAATTCCACCATAGTATCACCTGTGTTCTCTGCATTACTCTCGACGTATATCTTCGTATATCTTAGATTTCGTTTTTTCTCCAACATTTTTCTGTACATAACACACTTCCTTCAGGATATATGACCCCATATCCATATCTTCTCTATGTTTGACTGAATGTCTCTCTCTCTCTCTCTCTCTCTCTCTCTCTCTCTCTCTCTCTCTCTCTCTCTCTCTCTCTCTCTCTCTCTCTCTCTCTCTCTCTCTCTCTCTCATTAGTTGACAGTGGCCTTTGTATACGACCATGAACACACACACACACACACACACACACACACACACACACACACACATATATATATATATATATATATATATATATATATATATATATATATATATATATATATATATATATATATATATATATATATATATATATATATATATATATATATATATATATATATATATATAATTTAATAAGAATTATATAACTACAGTTAAACAAAGAATATAGCCAAGTAAGGCAAGAATCAAGGACTAAGCTGGCGCAAAAACGATCTCTAATTAGTTGCTTCAGTTCCACCTGATTTAGCATAGAAATTGGACTCCCTCTGGTATCTTAATTAAGTAATTAAGGAGGAATTGTGAGGAGCCTCACACGACAGCGGCAGAGCTTACTGGAAATTAAATTACAGGTATAAATAGACGCATCTCGCTGAGAGACTCCGGTCCATCTCATGTATGTGCCAGATGTCTTCATTTTTACGAAATTTCTTAATGAATTGTGCATGATTATAATGCCGACCAGAGAGAAACAAGAAAATAAAGAAACACGAGAACCTATTCTAGGCTCCTGAAAAACGTGGGTGGTCAATAAAATTCCTGTGAGTGCTATCTTCTCTTAACTACTAATTTGGTTCTCGTGTGGAATATATTCATAACTCTGGCAATGCAGGTTACCTACGCCCGTCCGTTTAATTACCAACGTTACGAGCGTTCCCTGTTTAAAAGGAGTATCAGGAGGAACGGTTGTCTAAACGCAAGGTGCCCTGGCCTGGTTAGGGACTAACGAAGTCTTAACAACAGCTAACTATTTGTTCTTTTAAGAAAAAGGAAAAAAGAATTGCCTTTCTCTGCTGGTGAGGGTTATTGAACTATCAGGCAAATCAAAACTTCATATTCGAAGGTGTCATGCCTCTACCACTTTGTGTACGTCATCAACCCTAGTACTGTCTATTTTTTCATTTCCTTATGGTGACCGACATGACACAGGCAAAAATGCTCCATGCAAAGGTCATTTTGGGTAAAACAAATGAAACGAGAAGAAGAGAGACTAGGAATTATTCAGGGTTCTGCAGGTGTTTGTCGACTTGACACTGAAAGGTAGAAAGGTCACACGATGAAAGAAAAACTAAAAAGTGAAAGAGAATTCCTGAGTGTAGCTGTTCGAGAGAAGGAGGGATCATAGTGGCCGAATGCCGAGTGGCCAGTCTCCACACGGAAACTGCAGGAAGTAGCGTCCAAGCCTTGAGGGCGGGAACTGTGGCAAACTTATATCTGTTAAAAAAGCCACAGAAACTACATCGTTTTGTACAGAAGTGATGGATGAAGACAGGTGACGCTAAGAGAATTGATGAGACGAGGGGCCTTTGATTCCAGTCTAGTTGATAAAGAGGTAGAGGAAGAACAGTCCCAGTATATGAGCAATCCTCCTCAGGGAGTATGATACCCCTGTAGATATGAAACACTTGCCCGCAAAAGAGAAAGATCAGCCACTATACAGCATGCCTAGCTTCTGGAGAAACATTCTTTGCTAAGTGAGAGATGAATGTTTCTAGGATATGGTGGAGGATATGGTTACGTCCAATCTTATTATGTTACTATAGATCTGAGCTGTTTATAATTGCTGCTGGACCAGTATCTTGCATCTTAATTTGGTATCTGCCACAGCTTCTTAAGAGCGAACACCTCATCTGGACAGTATTTCATCTCTAGCTAGCCCTTTACCGTAAAGTTTCCGCGATCCAGTTCACTGTTATAACATATGACCACTATCCAGGACGGTCTAATGACCCGACTAATTCCAATCAGTCTTGTGACCAGGCCAACTACCCAACACAGTCTTGTGATCCCGGTCAACTATTCAGCATAGGCCTATGACCCAGGCCAACTATCTGGCACAGTAATTTGACCTAAGCCAATATACAGCATAGTCGTATGACCCCCTAGCTAACTATCCAGTACAATCCTATAACCCGGGCCAACTATCCAGCGCAGTCCTATTATCCCGGCTAACTATTCAGCACTGTCGAATGTCCCAGGCCAGCTATCCACCCGTCTTATGACCCCGGCCAACCATTCAGCACTGTCGAATGTCACAGGCCAACTATCCGCCCAGGTCGTATGACCCCGGTCAGCTATCCGACACAGTTGACCTTGGCCAATATTCAGCCCAGTCTTGTGTCCCCGGCCAACTATAAGGCACAACCTAAAGACCCTGGCCAATCATCCACCCTGGTCCTATCATCCAAGCCAACTATCAAGTGCAATCCTTTGATCCCAGACCACTATCCACACAGCTTACCCCTTCTTATGTCCCTCGCCCATTATCCATTCCAGTCTTATGACGTCAACCAACTCTCCAACCCAGCATTATGACCCCGGCCAGCCGTCCAGTCCAGTCTAATGAACCTGGCCCATGTTCTCCTCAGTCTTATAACCCCGGCCAACTATCCACTGCAATCTTACGACCCTGACCAACTATTCAGCACGGTCTTATGACCCTAGCCAGCTCCCCGGCAGACATGGACGACGGACGAGGCAGGAACTCAGGCTAATTAAAAGCTAATTGATATGCCATCCGCGAGAGACCCTCACTTAATTAGTCGACTCTAGTTATAATGGGAGCGCTGCAGACAACACCCAAATGATCTTGACTATAAATTAAGGTGAAATTTCTGTTTTAGACATTCCCTTGTTTACGATGGAAATGAAAGTAAGAATCATCCCAAAAAGACATAAAAACTATCAGATTTTTTTCAGCTAAATCAAACCAAACTTAACAAACGTAACCTAACCTAACCTAACCTAACAAATCTCTCTGGATGCCTAAAACAGTAAAAACACCGAAATTACTCTCTGAGTTAATTTATGAAAAAGACTGTTAGAGTATTAGAGTCATGTGAGTCACTGGTTACAATAAAGATGGTAAGTCGTTAATTATTCCTCAGTGTGAGTTATCTTTGTTTCTGCTAATACAAGTCTTGCCTCTGTACATTTCTTCACGTGGCAATGAACGAAGGAAGAAAATATTCAGGAAAAGAGATTATCATGAATTGGATGTTGTCTACCGCGACTTCATGATCTTAGACAACAGACGAGAACTGTTGCTTGAGTCTTACTGCCTTAAAGCGGATTGTACTTGCGAGAGATAGATTATATATTGTATCAGCTGGTCGTCATGACTCTCTGAACATTATCAGGTGTGTGAAGTATTTCACCAAGACTTTGCCTCCGCAGTGCATCAAATTTAATGCTGAAATTATTACAGGTTCATAACCTCCACGTTGTGCACGCCAACAGTCATCACCACCAGCCCAGTACTATATGTAGATGAGTATTGTTATATCCGACATATCAAGTACTGCAACACTTTATCGCCCCTACATTGTATACATGTTATTCATTGCCACCAAGTTCGGTATATTAACAATTTATCATCACCGATGTAGAGTTATCACCAGTTTACCAACACTATATTGTTCACATCAGCTGGTCATTACCATCACATCAGGCACATCGGCAACTCATAACCATCTGATTGTGTCTATCAGGGTTTTATACTTTAATCCTGTGTATATTCTCAGTCTCTCATCAGTGCGTTAGGTGCCTCACTGGATTATTCATCCCTACGTTATGCATAACACTTCTTTATAGCCAGTAGGTACACTTATCATCATTAGGTCCGGGGCACATATCACCTGACACACAAAAATCTGAACCCACCCTTATCAAACATGTACGTGTTTCACCGTCTCCTATATACCCTGAAACATTATGATAAATGGTTTAAAATTTCTTAAGACCATTTATGCAAAAATTTAAATCACCTCAATTTTCCCACGCTCTCCCAACATCGACATACAAATCACTTCACTATATGAGCTGTTGTCCCGCCGCATGGACATGGCCGGCTATGGGCAGCATTCTAAAACACTTTAAGGGTCATATATACTCCTTAAGAGGGAAGGCCAGATCTAGGCAGTGACAGTCTATCACTGATGTAATGTAAGTAATGTATTGTGTTCGGGAATAGAGATTTAGATGTCCGTTTACAAGGAAAGAGAGCCGGTATAGCCATATTTGGAGAGTCATTGATACCCTTCACTTACAGGTGCTTCCCATGAGTGATCACATGAAGATAGATTGATGAATAGATAGATAGATAGATAGATAGATACATAGATAGATAGATAAATAAAAGTTATTTACCACAGATGACAATGTGTAAAACTTAGGTAATAAAACGATATATAATAATCACAAAAAGAGCACTCACAAATTACCTAAGTAACACAACTGCAGTCCAACATAGAAATTTCATAAACTATCAAACACACACAAAAGGATAGTAACCAGCAAATAAAGCATTATTTGCAGCATGATCGAAGCTATGAAAAAAAGATTCAGTTGCACTCTAGACACGGTGTTTACAAATATTACGTCCCTATACAAAAGACAATAAAATTCCGGCGAAAATATCTATATATTTACTGTATTTACTTAGAACATTATGATTAATTTTGCAGGTGACTTCATCAGTAAAATTATAGAGTACATCATGTAACGTATTAAACCTGTACAAATTTCTGAAGGCTTGTGTCTGGGGACACACCTCTATAACGTGTTGTTCTGACTGCATGTAACCACATACGCACAAGCACTCCTCGAAAGGAAGACGACCACGTCCGCGAATGTTAAAACGACCTGTTTCCATAATCAAACTGTGCCCACACACTCTGAAACGTGTAATTGAAATCCTGTTGAAATCATTGATAACGTATCTTTTCTCGCAAACATCATGCACTTTAAAGAGAAGGTTCATAGTTTTATATACATTGTATCTTGATGTTTGAAAGTCAGTAATGGCGTTGTGCACATTTCGCAACAGTGTAGACATATGTGGGACGTTGTTAAGTATCATGTGGGCTACAGTTTTCCAAGCGGAGTAATTTAAGATACAACATCACAGAAAATACTAGGATGACAGTTATCGTTCATGTTACATCTCTCTGACTACATGTTATGATATAATTTGTGCTGAACAACAGCTGGAACCTATAGGAACGATATCCCCATACCATACGTATCTACATGCATAGGTCTCAGACATGAAAAAAGGGACTCGACTCCTCTCAAATATTATTGGTTCCAGGGTTGAAACATGGAACAACGTAAGTAGATCTTGTAATTGATTGGTGTCCGATTCCTGGACACAATACCGCCTGCATAACTTACTGCTCTCTTCTTGGATGAATGTCCAGTGGTTTTAGGTCCTAATCTCTGCACAGGATATTGATCAGAAAAGAGCTCAATTCTGCCTACTGTGGCGACACATCTCAAGATGAAACGGGCGTGAGTAGCTTAGTGCACCATTGAAGTACATTTTAAAGTGTCTGTTGTGAAGATAACTGAGGATCCTCTTAATACTTGACCCTTAATCCGAAGAAGTGCAAGCGTTTCAAGTATTACATTCTTGCTGGCGTTGCCAAGGTACTTCTCGAGCAGATAGAGGCAGTCCATGGAGGCGTTGGGCGCCACGAGTGAGATTCTGTTATGCATAGCTAGGTATTCCTGCAAGGTAAGAATCAGTTCTCAGTGGAATAAAGTAGTTGGTTGAATAAAATCCTCCCCATCGCCTTGCAAAGCTAGAAATGAGGGAGATTATCCAGTATTGCGCTTAATTGGGCTCAGAAACAAGAACAATAATGCTTCCATTCCATGCCTCAGACAGAGATCCCTCCACTAGACAGGTTTTAAAGTCTAAGAAACGGTTTCCTGGGAACTTGGCAATGAGGTGCACCTATCCTTTACTGGGGGAGGTAGCTTAATCCCCGAAAAGAAGATGTCGAAGTTTCTCACGCTGAATTTTTAGACAGAGCGCTAACGTTAATCTTCATTTTATGCTAGTGCAAGTTGTACCGGAGGTGGTAGAGGCTGCAGCTGCGAGAGTAATGACCATTCCAGCACCAGTGCTTTATTCATATTCAGTAGCTGATGATATACTAGGTCATTTTTTTTTTTTTTTAAGCGGTTAATGTCCTCTCACATAAGGGCGTGAGAAGTTTACCAGTGGATGCAGATAGTGAAATTATCAAACAAGTCCTGTCAGACTCGGGTTTGCATGTTGATTTGGCTGGCAACTGTAATGTGACAAATCCTAAAATCTCCATTCGTGGGACCTTGTCTGTAGGCTTCAAAATCTCCAGCGGCAAGACGATGGCGGTTGATGATTCCATCTTGAAATATCCACCGCTGTGGCTGAACAGTTCTACCCTTATGCATATGTTCAATATAACGTTTGTAGAAAGTTTGGTTATCTGTGACCAAAGTGGTGTATAGTGTCTCTGTATCTGTGCCAGGGTTTCTGGTGATTCATCTGTTGACGAAGAATATATAAGCTACGTGTATGTCTGTAGTGAATTGTAGCAGAGACTCTTGTGTTGTGGTGAGTAGCAGTAATCGGGTATGATGACCGAATAGTTTGAGGAAAACGAGAGCAGAAGGTGAGTTACGAAGCTGGTGTAAATGAGGCTATCTATGGAACAGTGTTGCGACTAGTGACTAAGTATGGCCAGTTGTGGTGCAGTTATTCAGTGAACTGGACCACAGAATGTTGTGAGGCGCTTAACCATTGGTGATGAGGCTGACAATGAATATATCTATCTATCTATCTATCTATCTATTTATCTATCTATCTATCTATATATATATATATATATATATATATATATATATATATATATATATATATATATATATATATATATATATATGTTGGAAAGGATCACAATTTTGCGCGTGATCAAGATATTCCTATGAGTCCACGGAGAAAATGAAACACGAAAAGTTCCCAAGTGCACTTTCGTGTAATTATCACATCATCAGGGGACACACAAGAGAGAAATATAACAGTCAGTTGGTATTCATCGAAGAGACGAAGCTAGGACGCCATTTGGTAAACATGTGATTGTCCAAAACATACAACGAGCGTTCATAAACTTATCATTTTACAAATCTTATCAACAATAAAGCTATCTAATTTGTACAGACCATCACTAATATTAAGATTATAATTCTTTGTGTATTCAATAATAGAAGATTCAATGATATTTTTCTTGGTAATAGAGCTAGAGTTAACAACTGAGATGGCGTTACTCCAGTCAATACAATGATCATAGTTTTTAACATAATTAAACAAGGCATTTGATTCTTGTCCCGTTCTTATACTATATTTATGTTGCTTAAGTCTAACAGAAAGATCATAGAAACAGAACAGAGAACTAGGCCTTTGAGGGAATATCCTCACCTGGCCCTCTTCTCTGTTCCTTCTTTTGGAATATTTGAAAAAAAAAAGAAAAAAGTAATGAGAGGGGAGGATTTCCAGCCCCCCGCTCCCTCCCCTTTTAGTCGCCTTCTACAACAAGCAGGGAATACGTGGGAAGTATTCTTTCTCCCCTATCCCCAGGGATATATATATTTCTTTTTTTTTTTTTTTTTTTTTGCTTTGTCGCTGTCTCCCGCGTTTGCGAGGTAGCGCAAGGAAACAGACAAAAGAAATGGCAAAACCCACCCCCATACACATGTATATACATACGTCCACACACGCAAATATACATACCTACACAGCTTTCCATGGTTTACCCCAGACGCTTCACATGCCTTGATTCAATCCACTGACAGCACGTCAACCCCGGTATACCACATCGCTCCAATTCACTCTATTCCTTGCCCTCCTTTCACCCTCCTGCATGTTCAGGCCCCGATCACACAAAATCTATTTCACTCCATCTTTCAACCTCCAATTTGGTCTCCCTCTTCTCCTCGCTCCCTCCACCTCTGACACATATATCCGGTCTTTTGCATCAAAACCACTAACACACTCATTCAGCTGCTCCCAAAACACTTGCCTCTCATGATCTTTCTTCTCATGCCAAGGTGCATATGCACCAATAATCACCCATCTCTCTCCATCAACTTTCAGTTTTACCCATATCAATCTAGAATTTACTTTCTTAAATTCTATCACATACTCCCACAACTCCTGATTCAGGAGTAGTGCTACTCCTTCCCTTGCTCTTGTCCTCTCACTAACCCCTGACTTTACTCCCAAGACATTCCCAAACCACTCTTCCCCTTTACCCTTCAGCTTTGTTTCACTCAGAGCCAAAACATCTAGGTTCCTTTCCTCAAACATACTACCTATCTCTCCTTTTTTCTCATCTTGGTTACATCCACACACAGTTAGACACCCCAATCTGAGCCTTCGAGGAGGATGAGCACTCCTCGCGTGACTCCTTCTTCTGTTTCCCCTTTTAGAAAGTTAAAATACAAGGAGGGGAGGGTTTCTGGCCCCCCGCTCCCGTCCCCTTTAGTTGCCTTCTACGACACGTGAGGAATGCGTGGGAAGTATTCTTAAACCCCTACCCCCAGGGATGGGATATATATATATGTATATATAAATATATATATATACATATATATATATATATATATATATATATATATATATATATATATATATATATATATATATGTATATATATATATTTATATATACATATATATATATATATATATATATATATATATATATATATATATATATATATATATATATATATATATATATATATATATATATATATATATATATGTATATATATATATATATATATATATATATATATGTTTTTTTTTTTTTTTATACCTCGTCGCTGTCTCCCGCGTTTGCGAGGTAGCGCAAGGAAACAGACGAAAGAAATGGCCCAACCCCCCCCATACACATGTACATACACACGTCCACACACGCAAATATACATACCTACACAGCTTTCCATGGTTTACCCCAGACGCTTCACATGCCTTGATTCAATCCACTGACAGCACGTCAACCCCGGTATACCACATCGCTCCAATTCACTCTATTCCTTGCCCTCCTTTCACCCTCCTGCATGTTCAGGCCCCGATCACACAAAATCCTTTTCACTCCATCTTTCCACCTCCAATTTGGTCTCCCTCTTCTCCTCGTTCCCTCCACCTCCGACACATATATCCTCTTGGTCAATCTTTCCTCACTCATTCTCTCCATGTGCCCAAACCATTTCAAAACACTCTCTTCTGCTCTCTCAACCACGCTCTTTTTATTTCCACACATCTCTTTTACCCTTACGTTACTTACTCGATCAAACCACCTCACACCACACATTGTCCTCAAACATCTCATTTCCAGCACATCCATCCTCCTGCGAACAACTCTATCCATAGCCCACGCCTCGCAACCATACAACATTGTTGGAACCACTATTCCTTCAAACATACCCATTTTTGCTTTCCGGGATAATGTTCTCGACTTCCAAACATTTTTCAAGGCTCCCAAAATTTTCGCCCCCTCCCCCACCCTATGATCCACTTCCGCTTCCATGGTTCCATCCGCTGACAGATCCACTCCCAGATATCTAAAACACTTCACTTCCTCCAGTTTTTCTCCATTCAAACTCACCTCCCAATTGACTTGACCTTCAACCCTACTGTACCTAATAATCTTGCTCTTATTCACATTTACTCTTAACTTTCTTCTTCCACACACTTTACCAAACTCCGTCACCAGCTTCTGCAGTTTCTCACATGAATCCGCCACCAGCGCTGTATCATCAGCGAACAACAACTGACTCACTTCCCAAGCTCTCTCATCCCCAACAGACTTCATACTTGCCCCTCTTTCCAAGACTCTTGCATTTACCTCCCTAACAACCCCATCCATAAACAAATTAAACAACCATGGAGACATCACACACCCCTGCCGCAAACCTACATTCACTGAGAACCAATCACTTTCCTCTCTTCCTACACGTACACATGCCTTACATCCTCGATAAAAACCTTTCACTGCTTCTAACAACTTGCCTCCCACACCATATATTCTTAATACCTTCCACAGAGCATCTCTATCAACTCTATCATATGCCTTCTCCAGATCCATAAATGCTACATACAAATCCATTTGCTTTTCTAAGTATTTCTCACATACATTCTTCAAAGCAAACACCTGATCCACACATCCTCTACCACTTCTGAAACCACACTGCTCTTCCCCAATCTGATGCTCTGTACATGCCTTCACCCTCTCAATCAATACCCTCCCATATAATTTACCAGGAATACTCAACAAACTTATACCTCTGTAATTTGAGCACTCACTCTTATCCCCTTTGCCTTTGTACAATGGCACTATGCACGCATTCCGCCAATCCTCAGGCACCTCACCATGAGTCATACATACATTAAATAACCTTACCAACCAGTCAACAACACAGTCACCCCCTTTTTTAATAAATTCCACTGCAATACCATCCAAACCTGCTGCCTTGCCGGCTTTCATCTTCCGCAAAGCTTTTACTACCTCTTCTCTGTTTACCAAATCATTTTCCCTAACCCTCTCACTTTGCACACCACCTCGACCCAAACACCCTATATCTGCCACTCTGTCATCAGACACATTCAACAAACCTTCAAAATACTCATTCCATCTCCTTCTCACATCACCACTACTTGTTATCACCTCCCCATTTACGCCCTTCACTGAAGTTCCCATTTGCTCCCTTGTCTTACGCACCCTATTTACCTCCCTCCAGAACATCTTTTTATTCTCCCTAAAATTTACTGATAGTCTCTCACCCCAACTCTCATTTGCCCTTTTTTTCACCTCTCGCACCTTTCTCTTGACCTCCTGTCTCTTTCTTTTATACTTCTCCCACTCAATTGCATTTTTTCCCTGCAAAAATCGTCCAAATGCCTCTCTCTTCTCTTTCACTAATACTCTTACTTCTTCATCCCACCACTCACTACCCTTTCTAAGCAGCCCACCTCCCACTCTTCTCATGCCACAAGCATCTTTTGCGCAATCCATCACTGATTCCCTAAATACATCCCATTCCTCCACCACTCCCCTTACTTCCATTGTTCTCACCTTTTTCCATTCTGTACACAGTCTCTCCTGATACTTCCTCACACAGGTCTCCTTCCCAAGCTCACTTACTCTCACCACCTTCTTCACCCCAACATTCACTCTTCTTTTCTGAAAACCCATACTAATCTTCACCTTAGCCTCCACAAGATAATGATCAGACATCCCTCCAGTTGCACCTCTCAGCACATTGACATCCAAAAGTCTCTCTTTCGCACGCCTGTCTATTAACACGTAATCCAATAACGCTCTCTCGCCATCTGTCCTACTTAATTAAGTATACTTATGTATATCTCGCTTTTTAAACCAGATATTCCCAATCATCAGTCCTTTATCAGCACATAAATCTACAAGCTCTTCACCATTTCCATTTACAACACTGAACACCCCATGCATACCAATTATTCCCTCAACTGCCACATTACTCACCTTTGCATTCAAATCACCCATCACTATAACCCGGTCTCGTGCATCAAAACCGCTAACACACTCATTTAGCTGCTCCCAAAACACTTGCCTCTCATGATCTTTCTTCTCATGCCCAGGTGCATATGCACCAATAATCACCCACCTCTCTCCATCAACTTTCAATTTTACCCATATTAATCGAGAATTTACTTTCTTACATTCTATCACATGCTCCCACAATTCCTGTTTCAGGAGTATTCCTACTCCTTCCCTTGCTCTTGTCCTCTCACTAACCCCTGACTTCACTCCCCAGACATTTCCAAACCACTCTTCCCCTTTACCCTTGAGCTTCGTTTCACTCAGAGCCAAAACATCCAGGTTCCTTTCCTCAAACATACTACCTATCTCTCCTTTTTTCACATCTTGGTTACATCCACACACATTTAGGCACCCCACTCTGAGCCTTCGAGGAGGATGAGCACTCCCCGCGTGACTCCTTCTTCTGTTTCCCATTTTAGAAAGTTAATACAAGGAGGGGAGGATTTCCGGCCCCCCGCTCCCGTCCCCTCTAGTCGCTTTCTACGACACGCGAGGAATACGTGGGAAGTATTCTTTCACCCCTGTCCCCAGGGATAAAATATATATATGTATATATATATATATATATATATATATATAAATATATATATATATATATATATATATATATATATATATATATATATATATATATATATATATATATATATATATATATATATATATATATATATATATATATATATATATATATAGTATGAAGTCTATTGGGGATGAGAGAGCTTGGGAAGTGAGTCAGTTGTTGTTCGCTGATGATACAGCGCTGGTGGCTGATTCATGTGAGAAACTGCAGAAGCTGGTGACTGAGTTTGGTAAAGTGTGTGAAAGAAGAAAGTTAAGAGTAAATATGAATAAGAGCAAGGTTATTAGGTACAGTAGGGTTGAGGGTCAAGTAAATTGGGAGGTGAGTTTGAATGGAGAAAAACTGGAGGAAGTGAAGTGTTTTAGATATCTGGGAGTGGATCTGGCAGCGGATGGAACCATGGAAGCGGAAGTGGATCATAGGGTGGGGGAGGGGGCGAAAATTCTGGGAGCCTTGAAGAATGTGTGGAAGTCGAGAACATTATCTCGGAAAGCAAAAATGGCTATGTTTGAAGGAATAGTGGTTCCAACAATGTTGTATGGTTGCAAGGCGTGGGCTATGGATAGAGTTGTGCGCAGGAGGATGGATGTGCTGGAAATGAGATGTTTGAAGACAATGTGTGGTGTGAGGTGGTTTGATCGAGTAAGGGTAAGAGAGATGTGTGGAAATAAAAAGAGCGTGGTTGAGAGAGCAGAAGAGGGTGTTTTGAAATGGTTTGGGCACATGGAGAGAATGAGTGAGGAAAGATTGACCAAGAGGATATATGTGTCGGAGGTGGCGGGAACGAGGAGAAGAGGGAGACCAAATTGGAAGTGGAAAGATGGAGTGAAAAAGATTTTGTGTGATCGGGGCCTGAACATGCAGGAGGGTGAAAGGAGGGCAAGGAATAGAGTGAATTGGAGCGATGTGTTATACTGTGGTTGACGTGCTGTCAGTGGATTGAATCGGGGCATGTGAAGCGTCTGGGGTAAACCATGGAAAGCTGTGTAGGTATGTATATTTGCGTGTGTGCACGTATGTATATACATGTGTATGGGGGTGGGTTGGGCCATTTCTTTCGTCTGTTTCCTTGCGCTACCTCGCAAAAGCGGGAGACAGCGACAAAGCAAAAAAAAAAAAAAAAAAAATATATATATATATATATATATATATATATATATATATATATATATTTATATATATATATATATATATATATATATATATATATATATATATATATATATATATATATATATATATATATATATATATATATATATATGTATATATATATATATATATACTTTCTTCTTCCACACACTTTACCAAACTCAGTCACCAGCTTCTGCAGTTTCTCACATGAATCAGCCACCAGCGCTGTATCATCAGCGAACAACAACTGACTCACTTCCCAAGCTCTCTCATCCCCAACAGACTTCATACTTGCCCCTCTTTCCAAAACTCTTGCATTTACCTCCCTAACAACCCCATCCATAAACAAATTAAACAACCATGGAGACATCACACACCCCTGCCGCAAACCTACATTCACTGAGAACCAATCACTTTCCTCTCTTTCTACACGTACACATGCCTTACATCCTCGATAAAAACTTTTCACTGCTTTTAACAACTTTCCTCACCATTTCCTCACCAACACCATATATTCTTAATACCTTCCACAGAGCATCTCTATCAACTCTATCATATGCCTTCTCCAGATCCATAAATGCTACATACAAATCCATTTGCTTTTCTAAGTATTTCTCACATACATTCTTCAAAGCAAACACCTGATCCACACATCCTCCAATGTAAATGTGAAAAAGAGCAAGGTTATTAGGTACAGTAGGGTTGAGGGTCAAGTCAATTGGGAGGTGAGTTTGAATGGAGAAAAACTGGAGGAAGTGAAGTGTTTTAGATATCTGGGAGTGGATCTGGCAGTGGATGCAACCATGGAAGCGGAAGTGGATCATAGGGTGGGGGAGGGGGCGAAAATTCTGGGGGCCTTGAAGAATGTGTGGAAGTCGAGAACATTATCTCGGAAAGCAAAAATGGGTATGTTTGAAGGAATAGTTGTTCCAACAATGTTGTATGGTTGCGAGGCGTGGGCTATGGATAGAGTTGTGCGCAGGAGGATGGATGTGCTGGAAATGAGATGTTTGAAGACAATGTGTGGTTTGAGGTGGTTTGATCGAGTGAGTAACGTAAGGGGGAGAGAGATGTGTGGAAATAAAAAGAGCGTGTTTGAGAGAGCAGAAGAGGGTGTTTTGAAGTGGTTTGGGCACATGGAGAGAATGAGTGAGGAAAGATTGACCAAGAGGATATATGTGTCGGAGGTGGAGGGAACGAGGAGAATAGGGAGACCAAATTGGAGGTGGAAAGATGGAGTGAAAAAGATTTTGTGTGATCGGCGCCTGAACATGCAGGAGGGTGAAAGGAGGGCAAGGAATAGAGTAAATTGGAACGATGTGGTATACCGTGGTTGACGTGCTGTCAGTGGATTGAATCAAGGCCTGTGAAGCGTCTGGGGTAAACCATGGAAAGCTGCGTAGGTGTGTATATTTGCGTGTGGACGTATGTATATACATGTGTATGGGGGGGGTGGGTTGGGCCATTTCTTTCGTCTGTTTCCTTGCGCTACCTCGCATACGCGGAAGACAGCGACAAAGTATAATAAAAAAATAAATAAATATATATATATATATATATATATATATATATATATATATATATATATATATATATATATATATATATATATATATATATATATATATATATATATATATATATATCTGGGGATAGAGAAGAACACTTGCCACGCATTCCTAACGTGGCATAGAAGGCGACTAAAGGGGACGGGAGCGGGGGGCTAGAAAACCCTCCCACCTTGTATTTAAACTTCCTAAAAGGGAAAACAGATGAAGGAGTTACGCGGGGAGTGCTCATCCTCCTGGAAAGCTCACACTGGGGTGTCTAAATGTGTGTGGATGTAACCAAGATGAGAAAAATAGAGAGATAGTATGTTTGAGGAAATGAACCTGGATGTTTTGGCTCTGAGTGAAACGAAGCTCAATGGGTAAAGGAAAAAAGTGGTGTGGGAATGTATTGGCAGTAAAGTCAGGGATTGGTGAAAGGACAAGAGCAAGGGAAGGAGTAGCACTACTGAAGCAGGAGTGGTGGGAGTATGTGATGGAGTATAAGAAAGTTAACTCTAGATTGATAAGAGTAAAACTGAAAGTGGATGGAGAGAGATGGAATATCATTGGTGCATATCAGCCTGGGCATAAGAAGAAAGATCATGAGAGGCAAGTTTTTTGGGAGCAGCTGAGAGAGTGTGTTAGTAGTTTTAATGCACGAGACCGGATTATAGTGATAAGTGAGTAACGTGGCATTTGAGGGAATAATTGGTGTACATGGGGCGTTCAGTGTGGTAATTGGAAATGGTGAAGAGCTTATAGATTTGTTCGCTAAAAAAGGGCTGGTGATTGGGAATACCTGGTTTAAAAAGATAGATGTGCATAAGCATACGTATGTAAGTAGGAGAGATGGCCAGAGAGCGTTAATTGATAGGCTCGCGAAAGAGAGACTTTTGGATGTTAATGAGCTAAGAGGTGCAACTGGAGTGATGTCTGATCATCATTTTGTGGAGGTGAAGGTGAAGATTTGTAGAGGTTTTCAGAAAAGAAGAGAGATTGTTGGGATGAAAAGAGTGGTGAGAGTAAGTGAGCTTGGGAAGGAAGCACCAGGAGAGATTGAGTGCAGAATGGAAAAAGGTGACAACAAAGGACGTAAGGGGAATGGGGTAGGAATGGGATATATCTAGGACAGCAGTGATGGGTTGCACAAAAAGAAGCTTATGGCATGAGAAGCGAGGGAGGTAGGCAAATTAGAATGGGTGGTGAGTGGTGCGATAAAGAAGTAAAATGATTAATAAAAGAGAAGAGAGAAACATTTGTATGAATTTTGCAGGGAAATGATGGAAATGACTGGAAGATGTATAAGAGAAGGAGGCAGGAAGTCAAGAGAAAGGTGCAATAGGTGAAAACGAGGGCAAATGAGAGTTGGGTTGAAAGAGTATAATCAAATTTTAGGGGGAATAAAAAGATGTTTTGGTAGGAGGTATATAAAGTACGTAAGATAAGAGAGCAAATGGGAACATTGATGAAGGTGGCTAATAGGACGTGATAACAAGTAGTGGTAATGTGAGGAGATGGAGTGAGTATTTAGAAAGTTTTTTGAATGTATATGATGATTGAGTGGCAGATATAGGGTGTTTTGGTCGAGGTGGTGTGGAAAGTGAGAGGGTTAGGGAGAACGATCTGGTAAACAGATATGAGGTAGTAAAATCTTTGTGGAAGATGAAAGTCGGCAAGGCAGCGGGTTTGGAGGGTATTGCAGTGGAATTTCTCAAAAAAGTGGGTGAGTGTGTTGTTGACTGGTTGCTAAGGATATTTAATGTATGTATGACTCATGATGAGGTGCCTGAGGCTTAGGGGAATTCATGCATAGTGCCATTGTACAAAGGCAAAGGGGATAAAGGTGAGTGCTCAAGTTACAAATGTATAAGTTCGTTGAGTATTCCTGGTAAATTATATGGGAGGGTATTGATTGAGAGGGTGAAGGGATATACAAAGCATCAGATTGGAAAAGATCAGTGTGGTTTCAGAAGTGGTAGAGGATGTGTGGATCAGGTGTTTGCTTTGAAGAATGTTCGTGAGAAATACTTAGGAAGGCAAGTGGATTTGTATCTAGCAATTATGGATCGGGAGAAGGGATGTGATAGAGTTGACAGAGATGCTTTGTGGAAGGTATTAAGAATATATGGTGTGGGAAGCAAGTTGTTAGAAGCAGTGAAAAGCTTTTATCAAAGATGTAAGGCATGTGTACGTGTGGGAAGAGAGAATAGTGATTGGTTCTCAGTGAATGTAGGTATGCGGCAGGGGTGTGTGATGTCTCCATGGTTGTTTAATTTGTTTATAGATGGGGATGTTAGGGAGGTGAATGCAAGAGTTTTGCAAAGAGGGGCAAGTATGCAGTCTGTTGTGGATGAGAGAGTTTAGGAAGTGAGTCACTTGTTGTTCCCTGATGATACAGCGCTGGTAGCTGATTCGTGTGAGAAACTGCAGAAGCTGGTGACTGAGTATGGTAGAGTTTGTGATATAAGAAAGCTGAGAGTAAATGTGAATAAGACCAAGGTTATTAGGTACAGTAGGGTCGATTAACAAGTCAATTTGGAGGTAAGATTGAATGGAGAGAAACTGGAGGAAGTGAAGTGTTTTAGATATCTGGGAGTGAATTTGGCAGCGGATGGAACCATCGATGCGGAAGTGAATCATAGGGTCGGGGAGGGAGCGAAAGTTTTGAGAGCGTTGAAGAATATGTGGGCTAGGGACAGAGTTGTGCGGAGGAGGGTGGATGTGCTGGAAGTGAGATGTTTGAGGACAATATGTGGTGTGAGGTGGTTTGATCGAGTAAGTAATAATAGGGTAAGCGAGATGTGTGGTAATTAAAAGAGTGTGGTTGAGAGAGCAGAAAAGGGTGTTTTGAAATGGTATGGTCACATAGAGAGAATGAGTGAAGAAAGATTGACCAAAAGGATATATGTTGCAGGGGTGGAGCGAACGAGGAGAAGTAGGAGACCAAATTGGAGGTGGAAAGATGGAGTGAAAAAGATTTTTAGTGATCGGGACCTCAACATGCTGGAAAGGCATGCAAAGAATAGAATTGGAATGATGTGGTGTGTGATGTCTCCATGGTTGTTTAATTTGTTTATGGATGTGGTTCCTATGGAGGTGAATGCAAGAGTTTTGGAAAGAGGGGCAAGTATGAAGTCTGTTGTGGATGAGAGAGCTTGGAAAGTGAGTCAGTTGTTGTTCGCTGATGATACAGCGCTGGTGGCTGATTCATGTGAGAAACTGCAGAAGCTGGTGACTGAGTTTGGTAAAGTGTGTGAAAGAAGAAAGTTAAGAGTAAATGTCAATAAGAGCAAGGTTATTAGGTACAGTAGGGTTGAGGGTCAAGTCAATTGGGAGGTAAGTTTGAATGGAGAAAAACTGGAGGAAGTAAAGTGTTTTAGATATCTGGGAGTGGATCTGGCAGCGCATGGAACCATGGAAGCGGAAGTGAATCGTAGGGTGGGGGAGGGGGCGAAAATGCTAGGAGCCTTGAAGAATGTGTGGAAGTCGAGAACATTATCTCGGAAAGCAAAAATGGGTATGTTTGAAGGAATAGTGGTTCCAACAATGTTGTATGGTTGCGAGGCGTGGGCTATGGATAGAGTTGTGCGCAGGAGGGTGGATGTGCTGGAAATGAGATGTCTGAGGACAATGTGTGGTGTGAGGTAATTTGATCGAGTAAGTAATGTAAGGGTAAGAGAGATGTGTGGAAATAAAAAGAGTGTGGTTGAGAGAGCAGAAGAGGGTGTTTAGAAATGGTTTGGGCACATGGAGAGAATGAGTGAGGAAAGATTGACCAAGAGGATACATATGTCGGAGGTGGAGGGAACGAGGAGAAGTGGGAGACCAAATTGGAGGTGGAAAGATGGAGTGAAAAAGATTTTGAGTGATCGGGGCCTGAACATGCAGGAGGGTGAAAGGCGGGTAAGGAATAGAGTGAATTGGATCGATGTGGTATACCGGGGTTGACGTGCGATCAGTGGATTGAATCAGGGCATGTAAAGCGTCTGGGGTAAACCATGAAAAGTTGTGTGGGGTCTGGATGTGGAAAGGGAGCTGTGGTTTCGGGCATTATTGCATGACAGCTAGAGACTGAGTGTAAACGAATGGAGCCTTTGTTGTCTTTTCCTAGCGCTACCTCGCACACATGAGGGGGGGACAGGGATGGTGTTCCTTGTGTGGCGAGGTGCCGATGGGAATGAATATAGGCAAACAGTGTGAATTGTGTTCGTGTATATATGTATGTGTCTGTGTGTGTATATATATATATGTGTACATTGAGATATTTAGGTATGCATATTTGCGTGTGTGGACGTGTATGTATATACATGTGTATGGGGGTGGGTTGCGCCATTTCTTTCGTCTGT
>NC_092236.1:30389515-30390888 GCF_036320965.1 Panulirus ornatus
GGGGAGGTGCCGGAGGATTGGCGGAATTCTTGCATAGTGCCATTGTACAAAGGCAAAGGGGATAAAAGTGAGTGCTCATACCACAGAGGTATAAGTTTGTTGAGTATTCAATGTAAATTATATGAGTGGGTATTGATCGAAAGGGTGAAGTCATGTACAGAGCATCAGATTGAGGAAGAGCAGTGTGGTTTCAGAATTGGTAGAGGATGTGTGGATCAGGTGTTTGGTTTGAAGAATGTATGTGAGAAGTACTTAGAAAAGCAAATGGATTTCTATGTAGCATTTATGGATCTTGAGAAGGCATATGATAGAGTTGACAGAGATGCTCTGTGGAAGGTATTAAGAATATATGGTGTGGGAGGCAAGTTGTTTGAAGCAGTGAAAAGTTTTTATCGAGGATGTAACGCATGTGTACGTGTAGGAAGAGAGGAAAGTTATTGGTTCTCAGTGAATGTACTTTTACGACAGGGGTGTGTGATGTCTCCATTGTTGCTTAATATTTTTATGGATGGGCTTGTTAGGGAGGTAAATGGAAGAGTTTTGGAAAGAGGGGCAAGTATGCAGTCCGTTGTGGATGAGAGTGCTTGGGAAGTGAGTCATTTGTTGTTCGCTGATGATGCAGCGCTGGTGGCTGATTCATGTGAGAAACTGTAGAAGTTGGTGACTAAGTTTGGTAAAGTGTGTGAAAGAAGAAAGTTGAGAGTAAATGTGAATAAGAGCAAGGTTATTGGATATAGTAGGGTTGAGGGTTAAGTCAATTGGGAGATAAGTTTGAATGGAGAAAAACTGAAGGAAGTGAAGTGTTTTAGATAACTGGGAGTCAATTTGGCAGCGGATGGAACCATGGAAGCGGAAGTGAATCATAGAGTTGGGGAGGGGGCGAAAATTCTGGGAGCCTTGAAGAATGTGTGGAAGCCGAGAACATTATCTCGGAAAGCAAAATTGGGTATGTTTGAGGGAATAGTGGTTCCAACAATGTTGTATAGTTGCGAGGCATGGGCCAAGGATAGAGTTGTCAGTAGGTGGGTGGATATGCTGAAAATGAGATGTTTGAGGACAATATGTGGTGTGAGGTGGTTTGTTCGAGTCAGTAATAATAGTGTAAGAGAGATGTGTGATAATAAAAAAGTGTGGTTGAGAGAGCAGAAGAGGGTTTTTAAATGGTTTGGTCACATGGAGGGAATGAGTAAGGAAAGATTGACCAAGAGGATACATGTGTCAGAGGTGAAGTGAATGAGGGGAATTGGGAGACCAAATTAGAGGTGGAAAGATGGAGTGAAAAAGATTTTGAGTGATCGCGGCCTGAACATGCAGGAGGGTGAAATTCGTGAATTGGAACGATGTGGTATGCCGGGGACGACGTGCTGTCAATG